>NC_069115.1:58281289-58358789 GCF_025612915.1 Magallana angulata | reverse complement strand
GAATACAAAACAACAACAGCAACAATATTCAAAATGGATTCGCCTTCAGCTGATGCAAAGCTACTGGGCTGAATTTAATGGATTAACACAAATAGTGAGTTAAAATCTGAACCAGCTGAATTGAAAACGAAAGGAAAATACATGCGATAGCTTGTGATATCATTCACTGTGCAGAAAAACTCGTATTAAAACTAGATTTCATGTGAGATCGCTGGAATATGCAACTGGACATAACCATCCAAGGAAAAGCGATCGTGGACGAAAATAGCTGAAATGTCGACAGAGAATAGTATGTATAAGCGACTTTTGTAAACTTTGTGGTTACTAGATAGCCAGTGATGCACTTAAATGGTATATCAGCCGCTTGGAATGCGCAGAAGGAGTTGATGCATCACTCATAGCTTTTCTTTACGACGCTTATTTTGATGACCGATCATCTACGTGTGTAAATGTAAAAATTATCGTTACCAAATTTGAACAGCAGTGTTACCGTGAAAGTTTATAGGCCTATATGTTCGTTATAATATTCCTGGAAAAGAAACAGCCAGCCTCGCTGTAAATGTTGATTGATCTCAAGCAGACGAAATCGTGAGAAGACGCTTAATTTTCTATTTCGTGAATCAAACAAAGTGTTTTGTTTATTTTTGAAGGTTAAACTTTCAAGTTTTTATATTCACAAGTTTGCATTTTTGTTTGCTGACAATAAAACAGACACAACTTTACATTTTGTTGACAGTGTTTATCTTGGAAATTCCGTTTTATAAATAGTGTTAGATCAGAGCAGTTGAGAAAAGTAGATCCGGCTAAAATTTTACTGATGCAGGTATCAAAGAAATTTTTCAACCAATCAGAAGCGCCGATATCTCATCAAACGAATAAATATTAAATGATATATATATATATATATATATATATATATATATATATATATATATATATATATATATATATATATATATATATATATATATATATATATATTTGTTATATTCAGTAGTATATTCTCACTATATAACTCTATATAGACGAATAGTCAATAATTGTAATATTAGCTCGTCCGAAAAATATTGACCGGTCAATATTTTTTTGATATTGACCGGCTAGGATAATATCAAGAGTACATTCCCGCTATTTCAAATAATCGCCTCTGATTTGTTGATTCGTAAACAATGACGTAATTAACTCTTTGCGACTCCAAAACAAGGTGACGTCATAATAGACAGTAAGTCAAGGCAAGTAAACAACGGACGCGCAATGCGACGGTTTGCTATCATAACGGATTGAGGATTTGCAAATTACTGTGAAGTAAAATAAGGTAGAACATCTGTACGTTAATTCTTACGGTCGGCGGAATATCACCAGTGACCGTTCAAGATGCTGATATTTTGGAAATGAACTTTTCATTCTTTGAATTCATGAATTCTTTGTTGAGCTGAGAAAATTACGGCGATCTGTTTTCAATTACTTTCTTAATTTTGGTTTGTTTCTTCATATAACAAAACAAATGTTGACTGTGTTTTCGGGCAACATTGATTATATTAGCCCCCTTGGGACGAAAATATTGCCCTCCGCTTCGCGTCGGGCAATATTTCGTCCCTCGGGGGCTAATATAATCAATGTTGCCCTCAACCCCAGTCAATATTTGTATGATATATATATATATATATATATATATATATATATATATATATATATATATATAGGAAGTATCACAAAACATAGATGATAGATCTATATCTGGGTTCCTAAATTGAATCAAATATCATTTACATATATTATTGTTTCTTTATTCAAGGCATTTTAGATGGTATGTAGGTCATGATCCCAAGTGCTCTTCCTGTAATTATCAAATATCATAAAAACCATTGAGATCCCCACCTTAATCCAAAGATATTATTCCTCCTTTGGTCATGGTGACAGATCATTGTGCCATAATGGTATGTAAGTCATGACCCTAAGGGGTCATCCTGGCCCCCTTAGAATAAGAATAAGAAATTGTCAATTATCTGTAAATTATTGATGTTTGATGATCCTATCTCTATTAAATCTTTATTATTAAGTCTCCCAAATGAAATTTGGAGACTTATTGTTTTTGTACGGTTCTTATTACATGTATTATTTAACTTCTTCTTAACTAACTTTCATAATCATACATTGACTGTTACTGGCAATATATAGGGTTTATTAGATCTAACCCCTGTGGTCATCCCCACCACCCAGGAATTGGAATTTACCATAAATCTCAAAAACTGTTATAATCATGACCCCTAAACCATATATATTCTTGTTCCTTATATCAAGGGGCATCAAATGTTATGTAGGTCATGGGCCCTGTGGGTGGTCCAGACCCCCCTCGAACAGTAAGTCCCTTAATATCTTCAAAACAGTTCAGATCCCCACCCTTAGACCATATATATTCTTGTTCCTTGTGTCAAGGGGCATAAAACGGTATGTAGGTCATTGGCCCCGGGGGTGGTCGGGACCCCCGTCGAACAAGAAGTGCACAAATATTTCAAAAATGGTTGAGATCCCCACCCCTTAACCATATATATTCTTGATCCTTAAAATAGTCCCTATTATATCCCAAGATATGATGTGTCCATCCATTAAATCATAAGAGGAGTTCTGGGATCTATGGTTTTTTTTAAATGACAAACGTCAATTTTCTGCTACTATTTGACTCCCTGGATGAAATTTAAATTTTTAATACCTTATTGCACATATATAGGACTGCCACAATTATATCCAAGAGATGACGTAGCTACTTCAAAAGTTGTAAGAGGAGTTCTGGGAACCATACTTTTTTGGCAAAAAACCCCGTCATTTTTGTTGCCCACTGATCCCCTTAATAAAAAAAAAATCTGGAATTTGATCACACTTCAATATGACACCCCCAATCATATTCTAGAATATCATTTGGCTACTGCCAAAAAATGACGTTTTTGAAGCAAGTTTTTTTTGGAAAAAAACGTTATTTTTCAGTCATTAAATTACATGTACCTCTAGGACAAAATTGAAAATTCCGAAACCATATTGCACATCTATAGGATACCCTAAAACATATTCCAAGAGATGAATTGTCTACTGTTGAAAATGTAGGAGGAGTTCGAGGAAGAAGGTTTTTTTGTGAAAAAAACGTCATTTTTACCAATTATTTGACCCAACAGGACTACCAGAGAATTTTTGAAACCTTTTTACAAAACAAAATGACACCCTAAATCAACCTCGAAGAGTTCAGTTTGCTGGTTTATAAGATGTAAGAGCAGTTTAAGAAAGTAAAATGTGACGGACGGACGAACGGACGGAACAGGGTAACAACAATATACCCGAACTTTCTTTAGAAAGTGCGGGATTAATACAGATAAAAATATTTATATTTTTTAAGGAAATTTTCATTTTTTAAACGATTTTTCCGTTGTGTGGTAGGGGAGCGTTGCCATCGCGCTTTTATGACGTTATGATAAAATGAAGCTTTATAGGAGTACTTAATAAGAAATAACATAAAAGAAAAGGTAATAATTGTACGCCGTTGAAATTTTAAATACAGAATGATGGTTTCCTGGATGACATTTTCCTTATTTTTTGCATGAGATGGTCCCTAAAAAGAACCAGACGGTCGATTTTCTTAAAACTTTGCAAATAAACTAGAGTTGGTTTCAATTATGTATGGTTAAAAAATAAAAAGTTTTGCTATTGTAGTTTTTCAGCAAAAAACCCCAAATCGGCCCCCTTAAATGCTTTCTTCGGTAATTCATGCAGAATATGAAAGTGTCGATCATCGAAGAAAAAATACGTAACCTTCGTTAGCAGTTTAAGTATTTTTTCTGCAATGATCGCTACCTTCATAACCTGCATGAGCCAATTCAAAGAAAGCATTTTATTGTGTATATTTACATCCCTCCTTAATAAATTAATAAACTGATCATAAAGGGTAATTAAGTAAATTTAACTAAATTAATGTACATTAGTAAATTATATACTTCTAAGGAATAACCAAGTCGTCTGGGAATTTGAGTCTGACATCATCATGAATTAATCATATTTCGTGCAGTCAGTCATATTACTTAGGTTGCTGAAGGTTTCGACCGATCGATATACTGGTTAGAACTGGATCGTGTAAATTTCATATAGATAAATGCTGTACATTTTACTAATACGCATAACGGCCATATTGCTATTATAATGGCGATTTTCAGTACAGTAGAACATAAAAAAAGAATGTGAAAAATTACTAATTTTATTTAAAACGATTATTTTGGAAATATCATTTCCTCGTTTGATTTTATCTACTCTGTCCGGGATCGGAATGTGCTTGTTTTGTCTACAAGAGATGTTAGGATGGCAGTTCCTTTTGAATCTGAAAAATCGAAGCGTGGCGAATAAAATGTGTTGAAGTGATGAAAGAGCTAATGAAGAAATTTTGAAATTAATTTTAAAATACTTGCTTACTGGTAAAGTTCATCCTCATCTGTTTAAAAAAATTTCATTGCAATCTAATTGTGTCAGAAATCTCGACTCAAATCTTGTCAATTTCGTTTTACTTTGAATTTGGCATTTTTCAAGATTCAGTAAGCCGTCGAATTGCATTTGGCAATTTAGCTTTATATTATCATAATTGCATATTTCTGTAGGAATTATCATTAGAAATTGAATGAGATTTTTCAGGTTATAATTATATTTATTTATTTTTTCACTCATTTTCGCCATTTAGTCCTATATATAAAATATTTTTATTGGTTGAATGGTAAAGTATTTAAAGTGAATATAAAATGTAATCTGTGCATTGTCCTAACACATGTTCTCATTAAAAAAATACAAGTTTTCATGTAAAGACAGCAATTTTATACATGAAAGGTATGTAATGTGGAAAATATGGACATTATCGACTAGAGCTTTTGCCTTTGACTTTCCGCTTTAAATCACAAACCAATACCAAACAGCAACAGACCTGACGAAAACATTAGTGTGAAAGTAATATCTGCGTAGATATATAAATGTTGTAAACATATGCCAAGCATCGAAGACAGTGTCTGTTGTAGCAATTCAAAGAACATGAGAGAATAAGCCGAGGCATAAACCCACTTAAGTCCATTTGAAAAATCAATAAAAAAAATTCTTACAAATATCACTTCTGTTGCATTTATTTACATTTATTAGACAGATGTAATCATTTGCATTCAGTACTGCCAAAACCTTTATACATTGACTTCAAATTTAATTGATATTAAGACATCAAAATATGCTAATTGAGCAACAAACTGCTAGTGGAATCGGATGTTCAGACTATAGTATCTTTTATAGAGTGAGTCATCATACCATTTTTTAAAAACGTATGCTGATAAAACACGCAAAATGTCTATCTATTCAATTTTTTTAAAAAGTGGTACCGAGACCCACTCTATGGTAAAAAGAAATTTCAAGGTATTAGAAGCGACAAAAGAACATTAATCATGTAAACCAATGAACTTGTATATTCCATTTCAGGCACGTAGCATATTTTTTGAAATGTGTGGGGGGGGGGGGCAGACTAATCCAAAAATTCTTGACAACTTGACAAGCCAAAAAAAGACAGAAAAAAGAAAGAAAAAAAGGAATTTCCAAAGGGGGAGGGGGCGTAGTATATCTATGGCTTCAATTAATTCTTGATTTCCTTATTTCAGTCCAATTTTTTACATGCTCTCAAAAAAGGGATGGGGGCAAACTCCATGATAAATTAATTTTTTATATGTAAATTTAAGAAAAATTGTTGCTGTGTGAAACGTTCCTGCATTTAGAACGCCTTTAGCATTACCCAGTTCGACAGATGAAAAATGTTCCAATGAAATCCTACATAACAAACCACATGAAACAATTTATTCCTACGTATAATTTCTATCAATAAAAAGAAACCATGCAATTCATTTACAATCTATATGGATATGATATGGTATGATAACGAATAGTAAGTACCAAAATACAAAACAGGAGCAGAGCAAACAAGGACCTCTGCAAAATAAGAGGTGGGATCAGGTGCCATGGAGGAGTGAGTATCGTCTGCTGACCGGTCACACCCTCCATGTGCTCCTTGTCGTAATAGGGAAAACAGAAACAATTACAATACATTTATTGTACAATACAAATTATAACTTTATATACAAATAAAAAATATACCATAAAATCGGGAACTTATACAATTAAAATGAATATTACAGAATACAAAAAAGAAGAAGAAAAAATTGTACAATTAAAATGAATATTTATACAACACAATTGGAAAAGAAAAACATGGCAACCTTTCACATGCTTTATTTTTAACTGCGCATAGATTGATGATCAACAAATAAATATGGTGTTGTTGAAATAAAGCAAAGTAAATACATTTAATGAAAATGCCTACTTTCAAATTTGCAATTGACTAAAAAGAAATAAAAAAAAATTCAAATACAAAATATAAAAAAAAAAAACGAAAAAATTCCCCAACCAAATGTGTTTATATCGTTTCTGTTTCAGTGTAAATTACACAATTGATGATGAAATAAAAAAGTTATTTTCCTTTAAAATAGTTTCAGACAATAACCAAGTTTCCGATGAAATAAAGGTAGATTTCATTTTGCTTGAATAGTGTGGTGCGCTTGCATTGAAGCTCTATAGCTATAATTCATTCTCAGATACGTCATGTGAGTAAAGGATGTAATTAACAAAAGAAGAAAAAACCTAGAAAACAAGACCACAAACAAATCGACTTAATTGGAATCTTCAAAAGCTCTGTTGCATGAAATAGCCAATTTGAATATTTGACTTGCAAATACTCGATTACTAGAAAATTTTTATTTAAAGTAAGCGTCAAATGGGCCGCAAAAAATATAATTGTTGTATGAATCATCATTAGTTGTTTACATAAAAATACACACTACAAAGAAGAAAAAACGAGTTGGTTGTACTATTAATCTATATGGTAAATTTTAATATATTTTTCAGCAACACGTTTTGAAGTTGAACATTTTACTATTATCATTAAGAAATCAAGTTCGTTACTGTAAGCATTTCTAACGGTAATTGTATGACCATTGCCTTAGTACGAAGTAATGGAGAACACATCGATTTTTTCCATTATTCTGATACAAAGTTCAAATCAACATTATTCTCAAATAAATCAATTATATAAAATTCCATGTCATTCAGGTCTTTTGTATTTCAGGCCTTTAGAATGTCCTGCATACCGATCCCGATAAAATGAAAAACTCCGAAATTTTCCGAATAGATTATAGTCTCGGAAAAATCGCGCCTAACACGACAGTCTATGAATCTTTACATTTACGGGTAAAAACAAAAAAATACGTAATATTTTTAAAAGCATGAAACATATTTCTACATGCAAATTTACTTTTAATTCATAAAAATAAGCATAATATTAATTCTATATAAACAAAAATATCCCGCGGAAACGCAGTCACAATATTTAAATGTATATCAAATAACGGACCGCCTTCTGGCGGCCCGTAATGACTAATTTCACATGTGATGTGGAAAGTCCACACTTTCATACACTGCATTGCCATTTACATTACGATGGAAGCCATTATGTTTGTGGTTTCGTCTGGAGATGAACGTTTTGCGTACAAAAGAGAGACCATAGATCAAAAAGGAAATTACAAAAATAGATAGGAGTACTACAGTAGCGTAAAATAAAACAGACGACATACTGATAGGTCCGATTTTTGTAGATTCGTTTAACGGCTCTCCTTCTGTGGTAGTGTTTAGGGATCGCCCTGTTGATTGTTCTTGTGATTCTGTCTGTCGACTAGTCTTGTACTGAGTATAAGGAGCAACTGCAAATGATTAAGAAAGAAGCATTTCTTAAACAATTTTTGATAAACAGATGCATTTGTTTTAGTTCCATACCACATTAAATGCAAATATTTAAATAAACAATTACCTTTAAAACAGTTTATGATAACAAATGAAATAAAATGAAGTTCCACAATATATGTACGTCTGCTTTCTGCTTAATTTTGAAATATCTTCCGATAATTGGCTTGACAAAAAATAAAAAAAAAGTTAAAAGGGGCATGGTCAATTTGAGGCCAATATATTTTTAGATTTTGTGTTTACAATGCTTTATTTAGGTATATCTAATGTGTTTAAAACTACAATTTGAGTGTCGATTATCAAACTATGATTGAGATACAAAGCTCATCATTCTGTGTTTATGTAAACACAGGTCAGGTGTTCCCAACAAACAAATAAATCTGCGTGAAACATTACTTTAACAGTATATTAATTCAATGTAAAAAAGCATATAATAAGCCTTGTTTTTACTCGAAAGACTTGCTGGCTCTGTACCTTTTATTTTTACTTCAACTGATATTTATATTTTGGCTTGCCATTTCTATGTGAAACATATAGGTATACATTAAAAAAAAAAGGGGGGGGGGGTATAGTTAGGCCATTAGGCCAGAAAGCTTTCTCGGGTAGAATATATTCAAGATTGTTCAATGATCACCATGGGTACGGTGGGGCCATAATCGGGGTGGGTGGATGGGTTGTAACTTTGGGATTAACAAATATCATCTCAAATACCATTCGGCCAGATATGCTGAAACTTGTAGGGATGTATCCTCAGGTAGTGTTAACTCACATTTGTTTATATCATTATTTTCGGGATGCGGTCACGATGGGGGTTGGTTGAATTTTTATATAGAAACAAAATAGGAAAAAAATGTATAAAAAATCTTCTGCTCAAAACCTATTTGACCAATAAGGCTGAAACATGCGTGGAAGCAACCACAGATTTAATAGATTGAAATTCATTTAAATCAAAATCTCCAAAGTAGATTTGGGCTACAACGTGAGTTTGATCTGATTTTTTTTTACATAGGAATAATAGAAAAAAATCTTTAGAAAAATCTTTTTCTGATAACTAAAGAGGTAGCTCAATGTTTAATATAAGAATTAGAGGAAGAATCTGTTAAATTCTTTTTAAACAAGATCTACGCTACTGAATTGTCCAAACATTTTGTATTTGATACTCTAAATCTGATAATGATTAAAGTTGTGATGTTGCTAAGGTGAGTGTTGTGACCCCTAATTTTACGTTGGTGAATTCATTTGGTTAACCCCACTTTTTCTTTGTTTAACGTGCGATTGCTCGAACGGCTACGTCGTACACATAACATTTGATGAGGGAAACAGATAAGCGATGAAAGACATATAAATACAGCCAATAAAAATTGAAATGACTTGTTTTTTAAGATGTTACCTGTAGTGCTTGTATATTTACACCCAGACACAAAGTCACACGTATCTTTAGAACAAGCACACATCATAAAGCACTCCTCTCCGTAAAATGGATAGAGGCATCTGTAAACACAGCTAAATCCTGTGAATCCGGTTGGACATTCTACAAAACATAACCACATGGTCCGTGCAGCCATCTTCTGTATTGTTCAACCGATCTTTAAATAATAACGAAGATTAAGCATAAAAAATAAATGAAATAAAATTATATATGCCTTTGGAACTTTATTTGCACATTTGTACTGCAACATACATATTTGAAAAGATATGAGTAAACGGTACTTTATAGTGAGGTATATCATCTTTTAAAAATGATTTGTTTCATGAAATTTATCTAGAACACTTTTATTAACTAAGATAAACGCAAAATAAGAAATTATGGTACCAAATCGCAGATGGTATCATATGCCAGAATAAAAAAAAAATATGCTTAAATACAGTCAGTAAAATGTGTCGGTAAAAATATCAAATTTTATCAGCATTGTCTAAGTTAGTAAGTAATTTCTTAGTTTATCAGTCCGTCAGTAAAAACTTAATCTGTATGTTCATTTGTAATGTTAGTACATTGTTCGTTTTGTCTTAGTTTATCAATACAAAATGGTGAATTAAGCTCTTTTTTCAGAATTGTAGAGAGAGAGAGAGAGAGAGAGAGAGCGAGAGCGAGAGAGAGAGAGAGAAAGAGATTACGTCCACAGTTACATGTTTAATGGTATCTCTATAAAATATATATTTGTTGATACGGTGGAAAACTAGGACAGTTAAAAAAAGCAAGCGAACAAAAAACCACAACAATATTAACCAAAAAAAACAACAACAAAAGGAAGAGTTGTGAGCACAATTTATTGCATGTAGCTCAACAATTGAGTTACCATTCTGGTTTCTGTTAAAAATAGATCGATATGAGCTAAAATCATGGTCATTTCCCTTTCAGCACAGTTTCAAAATGTACACTTTTTAAAAAATACTTTTTCCAACCAAGATTAATATATATTTGTAAGAAATATAAAACATTGCCGTTTTTAACTGGTTTAGTTTAGTTTTTAAAGATTGTTTTGTGCATTTAGCTCAACATTTCGGGAATTTTTTTTATGAGAGTTCATTCATAGATGCATGTACTGTGGAATCATTAGATTTAGTGGTGGCGCAATTTTCGTGGAATTCGTGGGTACCTCTCATCCACGAATTAACAACCTCCACGAATTATTAAATATTGGTTATAAAGTCGTGTTTCCTTTTGTAGGTATAAGATAATACACGAAATTATGTCCCCACTAAATTTTTGAAACTTAAGCAATCCACGAAAATTGGCCCCCACAAAATTTTAGGAATTACCATTCGTTTATGCAACACACTTTTGCAAGTAGTTAAACAAGAATGCTTGAACCCACGTCACTTACTTATGCAACAATGGCCATTTGACCAGGCAAGTTAAAGCAAAAAATAATGTTTTCGAATTTTTGAAAATATAATTTTGGTTGTATTTTTTTCAAATTTCACAAAAGTTACAAAATATAATGCTATCTCTTTTATATAAATTTGTATATTCTTGAGCCTTTTCTTTTAACTAAACGCAGTTCATGCATGTTGTAACTTTTATGTTTAGTGTTTAAAAAAAAAAAAAAAAAAAAAACTCCTTGAATTAAAGGTATATGTGGCGTATTTAGGTATTTAGAGTAAAATTTTTGACACAAGAATAAGTAAAATTATACATCATGCTTCTTATATTTAGATGTTTCACAAACTCTAGGCCCATATGTTCTTTCTTAAGTTATTTGTATTTAAATTTGATACACGTCTGAGGAATATTAATGTGGTCCCACATTCATAACACCACTGCACATGAGTGCGGGAAAACCTAGCATTAAAACACGATGGAAAAGAAGAGTTTGTTTACAAATTAGAATCATGTCTTACATTAGATAATTCTTATATCGGATTGTACCCGAAGCATTATTATTCAAATATTCTTTCATGTTGAATGATAAAAATTGTTAATTACGTGTAATAAACATGTAACTCGATTTTAGTATCATCGACACGGTAAACGGAGTAATACCCCTCTCCCTAAAGGATGCGTGTACTAAGAGTGTTTTTTCTTTATTTAAACTTTTCTCTAAACAAAAATCCACTTGTGTTAATAAAGTAAAGACACGAAACACATGGAACACGAACCTGACTAGCAAAACCCCTAAAACTTGATGGAAACTTAAGGTCAATTAGGTTTTAATTCATCTTCCATCAATCTACATCATGATGGTCTCCGATGACAATCTTCCCTTTGTTCCTATTCTTGTCAGTCTGCCTCTTTTTTCTTTCATTGCTAAATCTGTCAAACTTAATTATCGGCAAAACCTATCTTTCTCGTCGTCGCCATTGTTGTTGATACTGTATATCAGATAGACGGAGATGGATATCACGTGACCCATTTAAGGCAGGGTTATTCAAATTTTTTGTATTTTTTACCGTGCCAGTAAAAAATATTTTTGATATCTTGTATCTTTGTTTTGCGATTGACTTATAAAGCGAAATTTGTTAGAAGTCCTATCTTTAGGTAAAGAAATAAAACAAATATTCAGATCTTATTACTATTATTCACTTAAAATACACCACGTATACCTTTAAGAGTTGTTTGTCAGAAAATGCTTTAAATTCGTTAATTGGGTTAAAGTGTTCATGGTTAATACATGATTAGTGATAATAAAATAATTGTAATGGTTAAAAAAACAGGAAATTTATCGAAATATCTAGCTTACAAATAATTATCTTCGGCCTCGTTAATGTTAAAAAGGGCAAACAACGTTAATTCATGACGTGTCGGTAACATAACAACTATGTATAACGTTTTAAAAAGACATATATAATATGAGTAATTCAATTTAATTGATTATTTTAATAAAATTATAATGGTATGAACAATAATAACTTGTGAAATAATGTTTGATCAATCTGAGTAATTTGCAAGGAACAATATTGTTTATATTATTGATAAAATAATACATACTTTCACACTGTTGAGTTGTTTTGTTTAATATATATCCAGAACAACAAAAGTCGTTACCATTGCTTTGTAAGATATAAAAAAAAAGATGGATTATACTTCAACATTTTAATAAATTCTCAAGAATGCAAGGTTTTGTCTTGAAGTGGCATGGTCACAATTTTGGTCAAATGTTTACAATTCATTGGAAAGTCATTGCTAATAGTCAACCAGAATTTGAGTGTCAACCATTGAGTTATAAGCAAGACACAGATTTCCTTGTTCTGTGATCAAAGTTCAGGTCATGTTTTTTTTGTTTTGAATGTTAAAAAAAAATAAATCAAGCTTTACAATTTGAATGACTCTGACAATTGCTAGGAACTATTTATTTATGAATAAAACATTAACAGATAGAAAAAACATGTTTGAAAAAGATCTTTTAAAGTATATCGAACCAATGTGAACAAAACATTGAACGAGCCTATTTTACATTGCAAAGAATTGCGAACTCTGTATCTTTCTCATATTTCTAAGGTTGCCCTTCAAATTTTGATCAATCATTAGAATTGCATAACTAAGGCACTGAAAACAAATATAATAGAAAACAAAATCGTAACCATGCCCCTTAAATCCACGTGTTTATCATTAAAAATCGTGTATATAAACTTACTAATCACATACAGCTGCTAGTGATGTTCTGTATATAAAAATAAACATAACCAAAACTATAGGATAGTCCATGCTGTGCACATAAAAAGTCACAAGATATCAACGAAATGACATTGTAATAAATTATTAAACCCGGACGGATGTATATTTGAATTTAAACAGGATACTGTTTGTATAATATAAAGGAAATATTTTTACATAAACAAATTAAAAAAAAATCAACGCCTACGAACATAAGGCGTAATCGTTGAATCAATGTAAAGATGAGTTCAAAAACATGAATGTTTTTGTTTAACTATGTTCAAGTTTTTGTCCTTTTTCATCCAATTAAAAAAATGCCTGTCATTTTGAGTAGTGTTGCTCAGCCGAATGCACAATAAAGTCTGGTGTACTTTATTTTTTTTTTTTACATTCATAGGATAATTGTTTTACCAATTTATGAAAAACTGTTTTATGTTTATTTACCCTTCCACTACTTGTTCCGAAATAACTCAAATGAAGAATAGAATATCTAACATATAAACAGGGGCGATCAAATTGAAGCAATGTGGCCAAAGGCAACAACATTACCAGAAATGCCTTGCTGATAACCAAAATATCTATATATGTTAAGGTACAGCCTTCATTGTTTGATTTTTCATATAATGGTTATGTACGCGTTTTCCATGGTCAAATAATAAGCGTGAATGTTTGAAATACGCAGATGCTTTGATTTACAACACTGAAGTTTTATTTTTTACCATACAAAGGTATTAATGCGGTTTTAAGCTTACTGTGTAACTATTGCATGATTCCCCAAAGCGTAAATGTTCACATTTATAGTATTTATAGTATCTTGAAAGTTTAACTTTATAAGAATTATAATGTACCTAGAAATAGAAGGTATTTAAAACTCAGCTAACAAAGAGAAACAAACAGAGAAAAAACATTAACAATCAATTTGTTTACTGATTTTTTTAAATCCAATTTTCTCGAAGCATTATTCAAAGTTAAAGACAGACAACTAGACTTTGACCCGTGCGTGCACGGGTATATATTGCATATGATATCGACATTTACAAAATAGATACACAGACCACCGTATTGTTGACATTTACGAAACCAAACTTTCAACCTACAATAATGCTATTAATTTCACTACACTCTGCTTAGTTAGAATAATCTAACTGTGTGTCGGGACAGGCCTTCACAACGGTTAAAATGCTTCCCATATACCCGTAATGTAGCCAAAAATTGCAGAATCGCTCCGAAACGATTTTGGAGAAAATAAATGAAACTGCATTGAAAATAACAGTTTAATTATTCTCATAACAATTTTGAGGCTGTAAATATCTCTCATCTTTAAACGTAATTCTTATAAATGAATTAAACTCTTTTTCGCCAACGTTTTTTACTCGCTTCGAATATACACACCATGCTGACATTCGGAACTTCAGGGATTTTTCATATTAAATGCACTGAGTTAGAGTTATCTCCCGTATCTGCTTTGATAAACAGAATACATGACTAATTTTCAATTAAAATTTACACGTATTTGTATTATCGTTTCTGAGTTTATCCATGCAAATGTGATATTGTGGAAACATAAACTAAAAAGCCTTCCGTGATTTGTACATGTAATGCGCATGCGCAAGATTGTAAAATCCAAAAAAAAACCTCAGATGATTTCCGGATTTTTTAAAGGAATTTTCGTTGATTATTAATTAGCGAAGCTTATTTGAGAAAAAGAGATGAAAACAAATTGGTAATCTTCAAGTACCAATGATGTTTAAAATATATAATAAAAACAAAAGACCGTATTGTTTTTATTTCTCTGTATTAAAGCCCAAAAATTCGAATCTATTATTTTAATATAAAACTATAGATGCGAGTTGACTCGGTTGAGGCTAATTTATATATAAAAAAGCCTTGCGCGAGACAACTTGGAATAAAAATATCATAACTTCGGGTTCTTGTCAGGGGTAAAAGTATTTAAAGAAAGCGATGTTGTTATAGGTTGTTGCAAATCTATGGGGCGATGAATGCGTAGTTCCTTCTGCGCTCGCTCCAACGGTTGCACTGTAAAACATATGCAAATGATTTTCTGTTAATACATTCGAAGGCAACTATTTTTAAGACTGCCACACGATTCTATCTTTGGTTGTATTTTTTATATGCAAGCTACAATTTTACCAATGACGTCGGCATAACGCCTATCAATAAATAATAATACTTTAGCTGTTAACCGCATTTAAACATTTTGTTGACGACATCATTTGTTAAACCGAGTCCAGAATATCTCTCATTATTGTCCTGCAACCCCCCAAAGGGTGAAATGTAGCTGTCCACCAATTAGCCGACTACAGGTGACATACTGGACTGCTGGAGATAAATATAAGTAACTGGGGTAAACACAAACTCACAGAAACACAATAGAAGAGAAAAACTCAGCTACTGTTTTTTTTTTCCAATTTCACGGGAATTCATCAGCTTTCACTTACAAACTGCGTAAAATATCAAAGAGAATTGAAATTAACAGATCCACACACTATGAAACATTCTGGAAAATCAAAAGAATCCATTGCACGAATTTTTAATAACAAATTCACTCAGTCGGAATTAACGTCGTCCTTTTGTTTGAAATTGGGTCAGAAAAGATTTTTAAATGAAAACGGATATTCATAGTTCCATGAATTAAAAAAATATTTTATCATATATAATCACCCGTTAGTACAATAAAGACCAATGTGCGGGGGTTTCGAACTATGCTCACTTTTGTACATGTTTTTTTCACGACGCAATGTGGACAAAAAGAATCAATGCAAAACAATTTTTTGTATATCTAAACTTGACAAATTTTCATTTATTCAATATTTAGTTTATCATTTTCGGTAATACTATATTACCGAAAATCAAAATGATCTTTTTGGACCTTTTGTTTATTGTTAACGTTTTTGATTGTAACAGATAAATGAAATGAAGCAGAACGGCCGTTTAAAGAGATCGTACGGCGCATCTTATCAAAAAACCGACTTGAAAAAATTTTCCGATCGGGTTCGGTATTTTTGTATTACTAATGAATGTATAAACTTTTAGAAAATTACAAAGTTCTCCATTAAATAAATCTAATCATTTCATTAAAATTAATAATTACGTATAACTTATCACATAAATACATCGCAACGTGTTACGGGGTCAGCCTTCTATACTATTACGCATGCGTATTTACTGTAAACAAAACACATGCGAAGCTTGCGAAGATTCTCCTGTATATGTTTGTCTTTTCTACTTCTCCCAGGTAATAGTTGTTCAAAGTTTTTAAAATAACCACAATTATTAGTTTGTAAGCATGTATTTTGCCTGCTTATCATTAAATTCATTTTTGTAAGTGAGGCCCCTTGAGGGATTATTTGACTCATTTATGTCTGTTCATTTTAAAATGAACCGAAATAGGAAAACCATTAATAGATTATCGAGAAAGTGATCATGTGTTCGTTTAGAGAGTCCTTTTTAACTCGTATACCACGATGATCGTAGTCGGGCGAATATCTTGTAGTTTTCAGCACGTGTCAAATACTGTCAATCAAAATCCACGTGGTACAAATAAACGATATAAGATTATTCAGGTTTGTACGACTCTTGAATTTCCGGAAGCTCATAATTACATTAATTAGGTACGTGAAAGGGTTTTTAATGTATTTCAACTGTTTCAATCAACGTTATTTCTTATTTCCTAACGAAACAATGGGTAAATCTGAAGTTAATCACACATGTGTTTTTAGCTGTACTGTCTCTTTAAACATTGCATTAGCAATGAAAAGACAAAATGTTTTAAATACGTTATAAACCTTTAACTGTCCATTCTGTCAGATACTGTACTGTCCTCCGCGGTAATGCGCCTAGGTCTCGGACTGTACAATATCTGACAGAATGTCCAGTTTAAGGCTTATAACTATTACTTTATATGGACTATTTTACTTTGGTGTACGTATTGACAATAAAACATTTGAGTTTGGCATAGAACATTGAAAACTGATGTGACCAACAATTTCGTAAGAGAACAAAATTACTGTTTTAAATGAAAAAGCCCCTTATTTAGAGTTTATGAAATCTGTTATATTTTCACTCTTGATTGCCTTGACCCTAAGGTCCATGCAGAAAATATATAGGCGAGGTAAAATACGATGCGGTAGAGAAAATTCAGTTTGCGTATGAGCTAGCATGGTTCATGTGCGGGGGAGATATGCCAGGTAACCAGGCTAACACACGTTTATTTGAATCTAACATCATTAAAAAGGTTTATGTTATGTCAAAACTACAACCTGCTGCAAATAGTAAATCAAGATCTTTTATTAAGCATGATTGAATAATTATGTGATTGTATAAAAGTTTAAATCTCAAGAAAATTGCATTAGAATTTTAAATAAAAAATGTACAAGAAGGTGTTATTGCATAATCAACAAAACTGTGCAAGACATAATGTGTGCAAAAATAGTAAAAAAAAAGCCAAATGCCTGATAAACTGCATGTAATTTTTACTAATATAATTCATAAGTAGAAAACTGACCAGTCAGGAAGGGCCCCGCTATGACAATTAATATACAGAAGTGAAAAAAAAATTGAATTCCATCCTCTTTATATCAACAATGATGAAAAATAAGTGCCCGGCATAAGATGTAAAGAAGTGCAATATATAGGATCTCATGATTTGTAGTTGGATATGATTTTTATCCAACAATTAAAGTGTTAAACTGAGGGGTAAAAATATAAGGGTGCAGCTCATGGAATGAGAGTTTAATTTGATTACATTAAAAAATATATATATATATATATATGAAAATTATAAGTAACAACTGTATTTTTAAAATTTTAAGATAATTCCTGAATGTCCAAAAACTCTAAATAGTAACCTTGTATCTGCATAAAACAGGGATAACCTTATGTCTTATAAAAAACTAAATTAAATCTGTATTTAAAAAAGATTTAAACAGGTGTTTTATAAAATGCAAGCCTTCAGTGAATGCAAATACATTGTGTCACCCAGAGTTGACCTCAACTTCAAAACAAACATCAGTTGCAGACAAAGGTGTTCATTAATCTTCATATGACAGATAGAGATAATCCTCTAAATTTTCTGCAGCAGGCAAGATAATTAATCCCAGGGGGTTAATTGTTCTGCTCTCTCATCCTTTTCTTCTAAATTTACAGTAAGATTTTTTTTTCAGAAATGACAGAATAGGGTTATTATCTGATTACCTGTTAAAATTAACAGCATTAAGACAGAAAAAACTAAAATAAATAATTAAAAAATAAAATAATGAAAAAGGATATCTTAATATATATCTTGATTTTAGAATTCAATAAAATTTATCATAAATCATTGTGTACGGTATTTTAACCAAAATAAAGTATGAATATTATATTTTAAATCCATATTTGAAAGAACAATACAACACATCATTCAAAATTGACCTTAACTTCAAAACAAAGTTTATTTGCAGACACAGGTAGTGCAGTAATTAATCTCAATGTGACATATAAAGATAAAGCTTAGGACTTTCTTCCTGTGGAAGGTTAATTTATCCCAAAGGACAAATATTGCACAGCCTTCCAAGTATACAATGGTAACATTCTCAGCAGTTATCTCTCTTTGCCCATTCATTCTTATGCATAGTTAAGGAATCTACCCCACCACCCCAGCTCCAAACCAGAAGACATTGAGAACCAAACTTAGCATCACAATATGTATGTCTCCCTACTGAACTACCATACCAAATTTGAACTTGGTTGGGTAACCATAAAAAAAGTTATTAGAAAAAAACAGAAAATTTGTGGACGGAAGAGTGACAGACGGACAGACAGAAGGATGGACAGAGTGATTACTATAGGGCACCCGCAAATCCTTGCGGGGCCCTTATTATGTTAGAAGTAAGAACCCCTATATTAAGAAGAATATTATACACATGACATAGGTACAAATTAAGTTGTTAAAGGCAATATCAATGCTTGCGTCTTTTATTCATCATAACACTTTTGCAACTAGACGTTTCCCTAGCACATGTCATAATATAAAAGCAGATGTTATAGTCGGTGAAATCTCGGATTACCTTAAGGCATTCAGTTTTCTTTTTAATCGGATTTAAGTCTTGGGATTCTGGTGGCCAAAAAAAGGTGGGATATTGTTTCTGATTTACCAATTTCCGTCTTTTGGGAGCGATTAAAGGGACAATTATTGTCCATGAAATGCCAAGGCGAATTTCCGAAATAGTTTACAACTACAGGCCATAGGTGTTCATCTAATATATTGATATTGTAACGAACCAAGGGTACGGGTAAATGCTTAAACTTAATTATGGGTCGCTGTTTAATTATAAACTTGCGTCAAGGTTCAAAAAGAATTAAATTTGGTCACAGTTTATAGAAATCGTTGATTCACTTTTTAAATTCAATTTGCCGCAACTGATATAAATACTCCGTATAAAGTTTTTACCATTTAATGCAACGAACGAATGGTTCCATATAAAAACACGTATAATTATTACTATTATACAGTACGGTTGGTACAACGTTATTAACTCCTATAAGTATAGCGACGAACCAATCCAGGACGCTCTAATACAAAAGTTGTATTAACTTACTAATAGCTAAAAGACTTGGTAATGTCAATACATACCACTGTCAAGCGATTTGCTCTTCACCGTCAACTGAACTTTTCTTTCAAACCACCGTCTTTTTATGCCCTCACTTGTTATGTTGATGCTGAGACGTTGACAACGTCAACGTCATCAGCGTCAACTAACTTGGCGCATTTTATCTCATAATAATTATATGATAACGCTGTACCAACATAAAATACATGACATTTAACATTTTTACATTATAATCCAAAATTACAATGAATAAAGTTAAATTACATCAGTTATTATTGTTCATTTCGATTGTCACTATTTTGTTATAAAGAGTTTAAATAGTTTTAAACATCGGGCTTTAAGTTCGTAATATACTGCAATGGCATGGCGGTTAGTCAGAACGAAAGTAAACAAGTCTGTATTCTCATGGAATAAAAGGATTTATATAACAATGTAAATAAAACAAGTAAGTCACAACAACACACAAATAATTAAAACACATGATGATATAGTCTCAACCCAGGAATCGTAACATTACCCCCTCTTAATTGAAACGTCCTCGTTTCTACTTGGTTCACTCAATCAGCAAGGTGCAAATAGACGGAACACTGAGTTTGTGCATCACGTTCCACAGATGAAGATGAGTTGATGGTCTCCTCCGTCTTGGTTGCTGTACATTTAGTTGTGGTCGATGTACGATACCAGAAGGAACGCATTTGGTATGTGGTTCCATCAGGTAGGATGGCTGTTTCCTCCTTCCTGATGTGATCAAGGGTTGGTGGGAAAAATGACTCTGCTCTAGTCCCCGTGAGTATGGCTCTCTCCCTAACCTTGATAAGTTCTTCAGCACAATGTTCTCTTCTGTAATTGGATGGAGCCGCTAAGAAGAAAAATCTTGGGTCCAGATGGAGGTGGTCATAGACATTTGTTCCTTCCTGTTCCTTATCCATAGGCCGCTCATCCTGAACTGGTGTCCCTGGCATATCTCTCTCAACTCTTGGATGAATTCTATGGTTTCTAGTTGGTCCACCATTGACTGGGTGATATTTGCACTTTGCTTCATGAGCAAGTAATTGGCTCTTTCTTGATCTTGACATTGCTAAAACGCATCCATACTGGGAGTATTTGCACAATACTGGTTGGCTGGCATGCTTATCTCTGATATGCCTGCTCAGTTGGCGCCATATAGGGTACATCCTGAAGCAGGTCTTACAAGACAACATCATTGGTACTGAAATAAAATAAAGTTATTGTCACTTCACAGTCGTCACTATTTTTCCTCATTGGTTATATAATGAAATGTTATTAGAAACAAAGGTCACTGGATTGGTTCACGCACAATTTTGAACAAAAATAAATTATAACTGTTTTTATCGAACGCGCTTTATTGGAATTTATTTTCATTTATTTCACTTCGGAATAATTTCATCTGATCATGGTGAATATATTTTGGTTTTTTCGTTTTTGACCTTTTGACTTTATACACGAGGTCGGATACAGCGCCTAGTACTATGTAAGGTCATGTCCAATGGTTTTGAAGTTTCGGACTTCTCCCTTTGGTTCTGGCTTTAGACGCGATCCATACATGTTGTCCAGTTGTATACTGCTTTTGATTTGTATTGGTGTCATATTTTTTTTTCTGATTTTCATTTACTTCAATCAATTTTCGCCTGGCCTTTTCGTGGATGACTCCTATATTGGTTTTCATTTTCTCGACAAAGTCGTGGTAATTTTCATATAACTGGTCTTCCCCTGGGTGATGACCATACACAAGATCAACTGGTAGTTTCAACTCTCTTCCCAGATTTAATTTGGCTGGACTGTATCCTGTGGTCTGATGCACAGAAGATCTGTATGCGAGCATCACCAAAGGTAAAACTTCATCCCAATTCTTTTGGTTTGGTTGAACGTACTTGCTAATCATGTCTTCCAGGGTACGATTAAATCGCTTGACCAATCCATCGCTCTTAGGGTTGTATGGTGTAGTTCTTGTTTTCTCTAGTCGCAACATCTTGCACAAATCTTGAAATAATGTTGACTCAAATTGCGTGCCCTGATCAGTGTGGACCTGGAGTGGAACTCCATACCTCGAGATAAACTCTTCTGTAAAAACCCTTGCAATGGTTATTGCCTCCTGGTTTTTTACCGGATATGCCTCTATCCATCTTGTGAAGTAGTCAGATATGATAACAATGTACTTGTTACCCTTCTCAGTCCGTGGTAAAGGACCAAGGATGTTTATGGCTACCCTCTCCAGAGGTTCACCAACTAGATACTGACCAAGTTTTCCTCTTGCTGCCCTTGACGGATTCTTCCGTGCCTCACATATAGTACAGCATCTAATATACTTCACCACATCCTCTTTATAGGATGCCCAGTAGAATCTCTCTCGGATTTTCTCGGTGGTTTTGGCTACTCCCAAGTGTCCACCTGTGGGGTTGTCATGCACTAACTTCATTACTTCAGTGACGCAGGCCCTTGGTACCACTATCTGGTGATAGGTTTGCTCGTTTTCTTCCCACGTCCTGTAAAGCACGCCGTTTCTTATAATTAGGCGTTTCCATTGCGACCAGTATGTTTTAACTTCTGTCGACTCTTTTGCAATAATCTGCCAGGTTTGTCTTCTATCTTCCAACTTCCACTTGATGATTTTGGCTAATGATGGGTCTGTGTTCTGCTCTTTTGGTAGATCTTCTGGTGACTTCGTCATTCACCAATTTTGAGTGCTAGTTTGATCTTCTCTTTACTTTAGTATTGAATTACTTTCAGGTTTTATGCTCTGGTAATTTATTTCTTTCTTATCACAGAGATTACAAGGTGAACATGGACGACGACTTAGTCCATCACTATTACCATGCTGTTTTCCTGGTCGATGTTCAATCTTGAAGTTGTATGTTTGTAGTACCTCTAGCCAGCGGGCTACTTGTCCTTCTGGATTATTGAAGTTAAGGAGCCAAGTTAGTGCTCCATGATCGGTTCTGACCAGAAAGTCTTTTCCATACAAGTAATGATGGAAATGTTTTATTGAACTCACAACTGCCAGAAGTTCTCGTCTAGTAACACATTAGTTTCTTTCTGGTTTATTAAATGACTTGCTAAAGTATGCGATAGGTCTCTCTATTATCTGAGATAGAACTCCGCCCATAGCAAATGCACTAGCATCTGTGTCTAACACAAAGGGTAAGTTCAGGTTCGGGTACCTTAAGATAGGTGCTGAAGTGAGGGCTATCTTTAGGTTTTTAAATGCTTCGTCACACGGAGGGGTCCAACTAAACTTTTCTGTTTTCTCTGTCAGTTTGTGTAGAGGTCGGGCTATATCTGTAAACTGCTTTATGAATCTTCGATAGTATGAACATGTACCCAAGAAACTTCGCACATCTGTGACTGATTTTGGTACAGGCCATTCCTTAATTGCGCTCACTTTATCTGGAGAGGTTGATATCCCTTCTTGACTAACTCTGTGACCAAGGAAAGCTACCTGGTCTTTGAAGAAATCACACTTCTTGGGAGAAACCTTTCATCCAGCTTCTTGTAATCATTGCAGTACTACATCTAGATGATTTACATGGCTGTGGAAATCTTTGGAATAAACAATGATGTCGTCGATATATAAGAGACAAATTTCGTAGACCCGCTAATACATTTTCCATTAGTCTCTCAAATGTGGCTGCAGCATTACATAAGCCAAATGGCATGACCTTGAATTGGTAAAAACCATGTGTGGTAACAAATGCTGTCTTTTTTTTTATCTTTAGGGTCCATCGTTACCTGCCAATAACCGCTTGCTATGTCTAAACAACTAAACCATTGTGATCCCCTAAATGCATCAAGTGAGTCATCTATACGTGGTAGAGGGTATGAATCTTTTTGCGTTACTTCGTTGAGTTTCCGGTAATCGATACAATATCGAATGCTACCATCCTTTTTGATTACTTATACAATTGGTGCACTCCAAGCGCTAGAGGATGGTTCTATAATTCCTGCTTTAAGCATTCTCTGCACTTCCTCTCTTGCTGCTTCTTTCTTATGAAGAGGTATCCGTCTAGGCTGTTGCTTGATTGGTCTTGCGTCTCCTGTGTTAATTTTGTGGGACACAATATTTGTCTTCCCTAGGTCTGTCTCTGATTTTGCGAATACTTTAATGTGCTTCTGCAAAAGATCCCTTACCAGTTCTTGTTGTTCCTTAGAAAGGTTCTTGGTACAAGAGTCCCATAATGGTTTCACATAATTTGTAAAGCTTGTGTCTACAGCTGGCTCTATGTTGGTGTCATTCTTGGTTTGTACTTCACTTACATTTGGTTCTATTTCAGCTATAGCTGCAGAAGTATCTTTGTAAATTTTCAGCTCTTGGTCACTTACATTTACGACACGAATGGGTACCTACGTTCTTTGGGCTTTACTAGACATCTTGCAATTAAAAATCCGGACTGTTGAAGGTCACGTTTCGTTCCATCTATGAGGAGTTCTTTATCATTTAGATTTGGGTGAACTTTCCCTTCAATTATCATCTCACTTCTTGGGGGAATAGATAAAGTCTCTTGAATAGAAATTTGGAACACACTACTTTGATCACTGACAGTGTCGCATACTAGCTTCAGGTCACCAAGTGTAAGAGTTCCTTCCCCTAGGTGTAACTGACAATTATGTTCTCTGAGGAAATCAAAGCCTAGTATCATTTGTGCATCAATGTCAGCAACTATTGTTCTGTGTTCGGTTATTTCCCCTTTGATTTTGAATTGTAGTACAGTCTGACCCTCTGGGACAACAAGGTCACCATTTGCCATTCTTAAATTACTATAATTTGGCGGCTCTAACTTTGGTCTCATACATCTGTCTATTTCTTAATATTTCTTTGGATGAATTACTGTGATAAACGAACCAGTGTCAATGATGGAGTTTATTTTCAGATTGTAGTGTTAATGAGTTATTACTTGATCCCTTTATTTCTAAAACTTGTGGCCCTTTTTGTTGTGTAGTTGACGTTAGGCTGCTGGCGTCAACTACTGCACGTTTTTCTGGTACTTTGGTCACTACGCTGTTGGTGTGACCCGATTTTCTTTGACTCTTGTTTTCCTCTGCTTCCAGGTGCCGTTGTAGTAACCTACATTCACTCTTGATGTGACCATCTTTTTTGCAGTAGAAACATGGACCTTTCTTGTTGAAATTCTTTTCTGTGTTCTGGCTGATGAGAGCCATTTGGTGTGCATCATTTCTGATATTTGCATCCATCGGTTCTTCTCTCTGCATCTGTACCGCGACTCTGTTTCGTCTTCCGCGAACTTGTTGAAATGCCTTATATTCCAATGCTAGTCGTACTGCATCTTCTAAATTTCTATGTCTCCCTTGGAACACGGACCATTCCATTTCTTGTTCATTTAAACTTTCAATGAACGAATCCTTGGTAATCTGATCGCGGAAATCAAGGGGTGCGTTTGGGTAAGCCATCCTTACAAGTCCCTTGATATCTTGCATCAATTCCGTGATAGATTCATTTTTCCTCCGTACTCAGCTCTTTAACTGTGTCTTGTAAATCTCTTTCTGATTTTCTGGTTCAAATCTTGCCGATAATGCAGAAACGAGGTGACGAAAACTGTATCGATACTCTGGTCTTAGATCACTCAGAACGCTTAATGCCGGTCCCTGTAGACTCGTAGCTAACTCTAGTGCTTTAGTTTCGTCGTTCCAGTAGTTGAGTTCAGCGATCATGTCAAAATGCACTAAGTAATCGTTCCAATTCATAGTACCATCAAACGTTGCCGGTTTTCTTCCTCTCGGTTCCTGTGTTCGTCTGAATTCGGGTTCCGGTGCTCGTCTTGAGTAACCATCGTAAGGTACGTCGTGTTCATAACGATCGTGCTTTCTCTCTTGATTAGCTTCAAATGGACGCATGATTGGGCGAACTTCGTCGTTCCCGTGAATAAAAGAACTTCTTGATGTCATTGGATATGACGAACTTGTTCTTGAATAATCATAATAACGAGGTTCATCGTACGAATTCGGCATAGAAGTGGTTCTGTACAGCTGGTATGCGTTGTGCGTATGTTCGTCCTCGTACATGGTATTGATGCCAAAACGCACATTATTTTGGTCTGTCGATCGCTTGTCATCACTTGTTGGTTTCACTTGATTTTGTAACGAGTTCATTTGTGATTTCAAAGATTTTTATTTCGTCGAGAATCACGCGTAAACTGTTTTGCTTACATGGATTTACACTGGTACTATCGCCTATTATGCTGTGGTCGTTATTGTTATTGACCCGTAAAAGAACTTCTCTACTTGGGGTACCATCAATAAATTGTCCTTGATGAGGTTCTTCAATATGATCGTTTTCCTGCATAACTTCTTCTTCGTTCCTTGACATCGTCGTAATTGTAAAAGTGTTGCAGTTTTTAAACAGATGATCCCACACCTGCCATCAATGTAACGAACCGAGGGTACGGGTAAATGCTTAAACTTAATTATGGGTTGCTGTTTGATTATTAACTTGCGTCAAGGTTCAAAAAGAATTAAATTTGGTCACAGTTTATAGAAATCGTTGATTCACTTTTTAAATTCAATTTGCCGCAACTGATATAAATACTCCGTATAACGTTTTAACCATTTATTGCAACGAACGAATGGTTCCATATAAAAACACGTATAATTATTACTATTATACAGTACGGTTGGTACAACGTTATAGCGACGAACCAATCCAGGACGCCCTAATACAAAAGTTGTATTAACTTACTAATAGCTAAAAGACTTGGTAATGTCAATACATACCACTGTCAAGCGAGTTGCTCTTCACCGTCAACTGAACTTTTCTTTCAAAACACCGTCTTTTTATGCCCTCTCTTGTTATGTTGATGCTGAGACGTTGACAACGTCAACGTCATAAGCGTTAACTAACTTTTATCTCATAATAATTATATGATAACACTGTACCAACATAAAATACATGACATTTAACATTTTTACATTATAATCCAAAATTACAATTAATAAAGTTAAATTACATCAATTATAATTGTTCATTTCGATTGTCACTATTTTGTTATAAAGAGTTTAAATAGTTTTAAACATCGGGCTCAAAGTAAGTAATATACTGCAATGGCATGGCGGTTAGTCAGAACGAAAGTAAACAAGTCTGTATTCTCATGGAATAAAAGGATTTATATAACAATGTAAATAAAACAGTCAAAACAACACACAAATAATTAAAACAAATGATGATATAGTCTTAACACAGGAATCTTAACAATATATTTTTGAGAGTTCATATAACCTTCAATAAAAGCCAAAATACCCGTTCCGAGGTAAGTTATTGTCCCCCAAACCTTCATTTTTAAACTTCCTGTTGGTCCCTGTCCGAGGTATCTCAAACAAACGCCTTTCCATATTCTTCTTTTTCTCTCTCCAAACTTTGATTTTACGGTCAGGTTTTATTACGACTGTCATCTTATCACTGAAAATAGCATTTTTCAGTGTTGCTGAACTTCCCCTCCCCAATTCATTTGTTCTCCGATATTTTTGACGATGTAATTCTCGCTAGATATTTCTACATGAAACAGGTTTAGGCACTGACCTATTAAAATCCCAAGTAATATCTGTTAAAATTTTCCTTTCTGTTTTCTGTCTCTTTTTACAATCTTTGATAAAAGACTAAATTGATTCAAAAACCTATCGATGGTTGAAGGAGTCAAATGCAGAATTTCAGCTACTTTTGCCGACTGTAACCCATTTTCAATTAGTGAAATAATACTCTTTTTCTCATCAAGAGTGAGTTCTCTGCCCTTTCTACCCATGCTTGTTGTTTACATTGACGTATAAAAATAGCAGCAGTTATGACTACTTATGGTTTACAAAGGATAAATTTAGCCTACGGCAGCTCGTTGCTGACAAAAATAACGAAAATCATAATTGTTAAATAAGATTTTATTGAGGTTAAACATCGATTTTTTTCGGCGGTCATTTTGAAAAAAAAATGACATATTTTTGGCAAGAGAGTGTATATACCCTGAATTGGTACCAAGATAATTTTGTAATTCATTGTTTTAAAGATTAAAATTGGCCACAAATCATCAATATATAGCAGGTTGCTATGAAAGGGGATGGCAAGAGACAGCATTTGTAAGGCACACATGTTTGTTTCAGTTCTAGGTGAAGCCGTTTGGTATTTCCATGCGATTGCGATATTTGACTGTCTAATGGAAACAATCGACGTCCTTGTGCCTTTCATGGGACGAGTTTTAAATTTGGTAATATTTTGATGATGTTTTTATAGTTGTTGGCAAGTCATTCAACGATATGTATTAAAATATTATAAAACGTTATTAGAAAAACCGCTGAGAGTGGGTCTTAAAAGCAAAAAGGAGTTCATATTTGGGGCATCTCATTTAAAAACAAGAGGCCTATAGGGCCACATCGCTCACCTGAGCAACAATGGGGGTTCAAAAGATATTGTGCCATATGGCCCTCGGTAGAATAACAAAAAAATAAATATTGTAAAGTATTCGAATTTTACACTTATTTTTGCATACACGTAATCTTTGACATTGTACCTTCATTAAATACTGTTTTTACACAGAATAAGAAAATCCTACGCAAGATATAGAACTAAATATTAGGTAGGGGTACACTGTTATATAACTTTAATTCCCTGTATTTTCGTTCTGCCCCCCTCCCCCACTTAATAAAGCTATCAAAATATATGAGAGCATATAGGTATATTTTCTTCCTCGACTACTTACTAGTTATTGTTTTTTTTAAAAATATTATAGTTATTGTATTTTATCAAAATAATCCTACATGTATACATGTGAAGAAGAAAATTGCACCTCAATGCGCCCAATTTCTCAAATTAAAAATATTCAACAATTTGATTTGTCTTCTCCATTATAATTAAATTACTGTTGTTTACCTCGCGTAAACTCGTGACTTTTATAACTTTAATCACACTTGATTGATGAATACACTGGAATGAAAAATGCTGTCACGTGACATGTTAAAGAGCTACAAGTGAAAAGCTGTCAATGTAACAGCAAACCGGGTTTTCTTTAGTGTGAACTGTATCCATATTCCATGTCAACCCGTATCCAGTGATATGGAGTACCTTATATGCAATATTTTGCCAAAAAATGACTAAGTTCAAAAGCTGGGTTTTTTTCATAAATTATCAGTTATAAAAATCCTAGCAATATGCACACCTTGTGATATATGTACAATTGATCTGCAAAAGAACAACTTCCTATCTTGAGAACTGTAGGAGGAGTTATCCGTACAATGAGGGTACCCTATATGCAATATTTTGCCAAAAAAAGACTAAGTTCAAAAGCTGGTATTTTTTCATGAATTATCGCAAATCAAAATCCTAGCAATATGCCCATCTCTGATGTATGTACAATTGATCTGCAAAAGAACAACTTCCTATCTTGAGAACTGTAGGAGGAGTTATCCGTACAATGATGGTACCCTATATGCAATATTTTGCCAAAAAATGACTAAGTTCAAAAGCTAGTATTTTTTTTCATAAATTATCAGTTATAAAAATCCTAGCAATATGCACACCTCTGATATATGTACAATTGATCTGCAAAAGAACAACTTCCTATCTTGAGAACTGTAGGAGGAGTTATCCGTACAATGAGGGTACCCTTTTGGCAGCCGCCCGCCCGCCATTTTCACCATTTAACCGTTGGAAAACCCGGTAAATAAAAATCAATGTTACCGTATTGACAGGCACATCACTCTAATTAACTATGGCCCACCCATTATTTTCATTTTTTTTCAAAAATAACAAATGGCTACAAACCAGGATAATTTTCCGCTGTAATATTTTCTTAGGAATAAGCGATAATTCTTTTATCCCCGCAACAGAAATGTGTCAGAACTATGGAAACTGTTTTAACGATGTCTTTTTTATTTACCGGTACTCACACTTCACATTAATCATTGTATAAAGAGGGGGCCCCAGAGAGTAGTTATATACAGCATATCATTCTTTAATATTTTTTTGTTCAAGTATGTAACATACTCTAATTCATGTAGAATTTCTAATGATCAACCAAAATTTCAGCGTCAATCGTAGAATTGTAAGCAAGATGAGCTCAAAATGTTGCTAGGTTTGAGTCATATTTTGTTCACATGAGTTTATTACATTCAGCTTAAGATTTTTAACTTGGTATTTCCTATTCGGCATTTAAAATGGACAAAAATGAATGGCCTCAGATCTGTGTACAAACATAGAATTGTGAGCAAATCTCTGTATCTTGCTTATAATTCGAAGCTTAACACTCAAATATGGTAAGTAAATAGAAATTGTAAACAATTAAACACAAGAAACATACACTTTATCAAATAAAGAACACAATTTATTTTTCAAAATGAATCATATACATGTATATACCTACATATTTCCGTCAGCGATATTAAACTATTTAAACTGAATAAACTCGAGAAAATGCCGAGCATCTCAACAAAACATATTGCATTATTCTACCATTACGCAAAAGATGATACCGAATTACCGATGGCCTGATTGAATTGCATTTTAGTTCTTTCTTCATACATCAGATGTTGCTGACTTTTCGCAGGTAAACGGTAAACTGTTTGATTTACCGAAGTCTCTGTTTGATTTGATACGTAAAATCGGGAAATACAAGCGACAGTTCCCAGGTCAACGCAAAGCATAAATGAAAATGAAACGAAAATCACAACAAGCTAACACCACCGTCATATGTGAAAACTGTCAACGCATTGAAATATTTAGCCTCAATTTACTTCACAAAATCGGCACCAATGTATTTTGCATGTTTCAAAGATTCCCTTCGTACACAAATTGTTGCACAACAAATTCATCATTGTCAGATCGACTCGTTTATCATATAGTGTCATGGCTGCTTTAAACAAAGAACCTCGTTTTAGAATTAAGTAATACGAGTCTTGGTAAAATGGGTAAGCAAACCCGGGCCGGGGCAAAATAAAAGCCGGGGCAGATCGGCAATCGTCAATTCCAATTACGCATTTTTTGCAGCAATATTTACAGCGAATACAAATATACTGGTCAGTAAATATCTTGAAATTGTAATGAGATTGGCAGATTAATAACTGTCAATCTTTTGTTTTGCCCTTGCCCGGTCATGCCTACCCATTTTACCAAGACTCATGGATGCTATAAATTGCTTGAAACACGCCTTTTCTTTCCTATTATTTTCGTAGTAACTCAGATTTGAAACAGAATTAGCCCATAATTTTTGCAATTTATATTTTCTTTCCCATAAGGATTATTCATGCTAAATCACGTTGAATTTGTCTCAGTAGTTCTTGAGAAGAAGATTTTTTTAAAATGCACCCCATTTTTTTTTTTTACAGTTTTAAGGTTTTCTCCGCTTTTAATGAAATTTTTTCTTTCATTTTTGCAATTTATATTTATCTCTCCATAAAAATGCTTTGAGCCAAAATTTGGTTGAATTTGGTTAAGTGGTTTTAGAGAAGAAGTTCAAAATATGAAAAGTTTACAGACGGACAGACGGACGGACAGACAGACGGACGGACGGACGACGGACAAAATGTGATCAGAATAGCTCACTTGAGCTTTCAGCTCAGGTGAGCTAAAAAAAAGCTTAGCGATATTTCCCCAAATTTTTTAGTAATTGCTTAATGATGTTTTTTTTCTATTTTGTCCGATGTCCGCACCTTTCTAGGGTAAAGGCATTTTTAAACGTTTCACTAGAAATTTTATGCCAGAATTAAAAAATTTTGCACTGGTCAATGGACAAAGGATTTTAGTGAGATTCTTCGCCGAGGTTATTCGAATCAGCGATATCTAAACAATTTATAATTAACCCGGATGCTGGCACAAGCACTATATGCGTCTTGCTATGATAGGGGTTAGCTTGAAAGTAGCACGTGAAAGCAAGCTATTACTACACATTTACAAGAGCAATGTTGCTGGAATGGTTTTGGCTGTTACAAAAGTTTTTGATTTAGTGATTAGAATTGGTAAAATAAATCTTTATTGGAAGTATTTTGTTTTATTTCACAACAAAAAAATTGATTTTTAAGTTAGAAGTTATATGAACAAAATGCAAAAAGCAACGAGTTGGTCTTCCGTCAATGCCTTAAATAAAGTTGGAAGTTCCTGCTAGAAGTAGTTTTCTAAAACTAACGACAACTGTTACTTAACAAGACAAAAATCAAATGTTTCTTGGTACATAGTCTTGTTTTATCAACTTGTTTGTCAGTAGCTTGTCTCTCCCTAGAAACTGTTCATACGAAGAGCATGCCCTTGCGTATCGAATTAACTAAGAGACAAAAACACCATATGCAGATGATTATTGCTACATAAGTAAGGAAAGTTACCTATAGGAAAATTGAAGTCATCGCGTTTATCATAAAGTCATGTTGTTAGGTTATCATCAATATCCATTTCCAGTAAAATATACAAATATGAAACAAATGACGCAGATTAGTCGTATCTTTTATTTTAACTTAAAATAACAATTATATCATTAGAAATTCATGTAAAAATTGTCATTAAAAAATCTAAGGCAGAAAAAATTTGACCCGGCCTCGTTAAATACTAGTAAGATATTGACGTCAGTATGAAAATGTATAGCATCCAAGTGCAACATTCTTGCATTGGTATATAGGGGGCATTCGAGAAGATAATGTTCGTTAGTTTCGGATTTACTGCAAGTGCAAAAAGGGTTATTTAATATATTGCGACAGAAAAGGTGATGTTTTAAAATGCTGCTTTTAGGTCTACGTCTGGTATGAAAAATCTGATCTCTACGTTGACCGAAGTAAAAGTAATTAGGAAAAATATTTTTGGTCTGCAATTTACGCTTTAAATTTGATAGGGAAAGATTTTGTTTCCTGGCAGAAGAGAGAGAGTATTCCAGAGATTATGTTTTTGATGAAAGAAATGAGTTTTGGTAGTATATTGCAATTGTGTTGTACAGTACCTGCAACGTTATTTTTTACAATCCTATGTCCTATCGTATCGTGTATCAATCCTATTGTATCGTGCGTTAATTCTATCCTTTCGTGCGTGTATACTGTTCTATCGTGCGTGTATACTGTCCTATCGTGCGTGTATACTGTCCTATCGTGCGTTAATCTTATCAGGTTTATCGTTTCATTTCAACAATTCTTCCGTTTATCCTATCGTGGTAATCGTTTCGTGCCTTTTCACAAGCAAGTTAATTTATTACTAAGTTGCAACTCGTTCGGTGCGCCGTATACGAATATTTATTGAACAAGAATTGTAAAATCCTATCCAACATTCCGTCATGATACTAATTTATATTTTTTTTAGATCAAAATTTACCAATATATCTTGTAAATCATATCTGTTAACATTGAAAATGAAAAACGAAGTTCTTAAGAACAAGGTAACAGATTTACCTGTATATCGAATATATTAAATCGTACGTAGAGTGTATACCTGCGTAAACATTAACTTTTAAGCGATATAATTTGTTTGCATCATATTTTACAGAAACAAAAATATTTATGATATAATTTATATTTTTATAAAATTAAAACCCGCGTTGTATTTTAATTGAACCCGTTATTTTCGGTGTGATTGCCTGACGTCATGACGCCAGGCATATCTAAGGTTTAAAAGTTGCAATCTCCGAAACAGTGCAGACAATGGGACAAGCAATATTATGGTATTTCACAAAAAAGATTAACCGATGCATGTTTAAAATGTCAGCATTTACGTTCATAATTGATGAAAACGTTATATGGCATGTAATAACAACACCGAGCAAGAGTTTTCAAGTAAAAGGGACGGTCACCATGCAGGGCACGTGTGTAATCCTGCTTTAAAAATAGAACAGCATTCCACCATATTTAAACGGTGAAAAATGGGGAGGGGGTCATCGCAACAAGTTGTAACCTATTGTCTATTACGGTTCAATGCAAGAAATAATTGGTGTTGGATTATCATTATTACAAGAGAGTCGTCAATTTGGATTAAAACAAATATATATTTATACAGCTGGAATGTTTAATGGAGGAACTAAATCGCCAAAGCGGGCTGTGACCCCATTTTCGTTTAGTTGGGCGATTTCATTAATCTTGAAAAGGGAACATAACTCGCGTGTCTTACTAAATGTACATTACCACATTTAAAAATTACTAAACAAGTGTGTTTGTTAATTCGATAGATTTCCTGCAAAATATCCGATCCAAAGTATAATATACATATATGTAGCTGTTACAAAACAAATGTCAAAAAATTCATCCAACCCTCCCCCCAATGGATCTCTGCCAATGGATGAGGTCATTCGTTGCGTGAACGGTAAAGCAGGATTTCGCGCCCAAATGTCTCATTCATAGTTTTTGTGTGTCGATTAGTTGACGAGTCTGTTGGGATCATGCAAATACCCTCAGAGCACACCGTGTGTTTACATCACAGGCACGTAGCATCGGGGGTTGGGGTGAGGGAGGCTGTTTTCCCCTCCCCTCCTTTTTGACAGCTGGCACTTTTCTTAACTTTATAGGATAAATGGAAATATCATGGATTTGCCGCCCCCCCCCACACTTTTGTAGGAGCAGCATGCAATAATAAAAAGTTCTGCAAATAAGGAATTCTAATTGGATTGAAGTTACAGTTACGTTTTTTTTATCATGAATTTGAGAATTCACCCTTTTTTAATTGCTTGTCAAGATGATTTTAATGAAGCTGCCCACACACATTCAAAAACAATATATGTTTGTATACCCTCTCATATTTCATATGGTTGGAAGTTTTAAAAAATGCCTTTCAGTTGATTTTGCAATTAATATAACAAATACAATTTGATAAAAACGATTATTTACTATCCAGCTTTCAAACTTACATGTACTTATATGATATGTGTGCATTCCTAAAAAATTGAATTAATAAAATAAATGAATTTTAAGTGATATATATGTACATGTTCTAGATCGAAGAAAAGACTAACATTTCGTCTTAAATTTGCATGTTCCATTTATAAATTTATGATCAGCAGCGAAAATTAAAATTCATTTCTGATAAGATAGCCTAATTGATACATGCATGCTTCCATTGAATAAATTTGTTTAGTCAGGCAAGCTTTTTGGAAAGCTATTACTTGTATTAGATTTCAGGCTGAAATGTTCTCTGCAATCAGCTAGGGTGTGTGGTAATGAAAACAATGTTAACAAATCGTACGCGGAATGTGTATCTGCGTAAATATTTATTTAACTTGTCTGTAATAATTCGTTTAATGCATCATTTTCTTAAACAGAAAGAAATGAACTTATTTATATTTACTTTAAAAAAGGGTTGGATTTATATATTAATTAAACCCGCTATTTTCCGAGTGATTTAATCTCGGGCTGAAATATTCGCGGCGATCGGCTTGGGTGTTAGGTAATGAAACAATTTTAACAATACAGAAAATTTATTGATCATTAAAGCTCATAATTTTAGTTTTAAGAAATTTACTGGTCATTTTTTATGAATTCTATAAATGATGCAGCGATGATTAACAACTCGGCAATTGTAACTAAAAAGAACTTCAACGTAAATATTTATTTGTACGTGTTCTTCCTCAAATTCTGCCATATCAGTTTGTTCGTAGAGATCGTTTAAAGCGATTATACGTTTATCATGAACATCGTTTATCCTTTCCTATCGTGTATCAATCCTATCATATCGTGCGTGTATACTGTTCTATCGTGCGTTAATCCTATCCTTTCGTGCGTGTATATTGTTCTATCGTACGTTAATTGTATCCTATCGTGCGTGAATCCTATCCTATCGTTTATCTTGTAAAAAATAACGTTGCGGGTACTGTATTTGACCTGAGAAATACGTTCTGCAAATTGTATACATGATTTTACAAGCACGGACACTGTGCCACAACATTCACCTCCTAATAAGCAAATGCGATCAAGTCCATACTAATGATCTGACGCACTGTAGTCAGCGGTAGAAATTCATTTTTGTTTTATAACTCGGCGACGACAGGCTCATAACTGGACCTAATTATACGAATTTCTTCATGAGCAAAAGCAACTATACAGTACGTATGTAACGATTGTACTTGAACCAATTTCTGTAGAATTAATATTACCATTAAGATAAAACTACCAAAAGAAAGGGAGAGAAAAAGGTGTGAAACTATAAATTCATAATCCGAATTTTTCGGATATTTGCACGCTCTTAACAATAAAATCTTTCATATGGATTTTTAACTTGAAACTTTTTCACTTTTTCTATATATCTTTTATCAACATCTGAATTTGCTGCAACAGAATCACCTCCTGACCTGAGTGAATGAAGTCTAAAATTTAGATTAGAAACATCATATTTTAACATGAAAACAAAGTTTACTTTTGCAGCTGTGTAACTAATAGGCTTATTTTTCTTGATCAGACGCACCCCTTTTTTCTAAATACTGGTTTTAAAATTTACTCTGACAACAATATATTCATATTTGCAGCAGATACATAATATAAAAAAACATTTTGTATGCACAAGCAAACGTAACACTAACTTAACTGATCAGTTTTTCCTTTTTTCAATTAATTTGTTTTACAAACCGCATAACAGGTTATTTTTACTACTGTGATTTTTTTAGGAGTTTTGCTTAAAATGCGAAAATACCATGAAAAGCTTATTTACAATAAATTTTAAATAACACGAACCAGTGCTGAAGGTCAATATAACGGTATGTCGGTGTTTCGAGGCCCGTTATAGGACCGAGAACTGTCTGATGTGTTGTTCATACAAAAGTGTTTGAGGCATATATGGTACTTAAATCACTGCCATTGAATATCATTGTTGATTTACCTGAGACAGCCGGATTTTAAAGAATAACTGTATTGTAACCACTGGTAACAGTCTGATATTAAGAAGCTTACTAATATATCAGACTGTCACAAGTAAAATTTTTGACCGATGGAACATGGGAATGACATTACAGCAGTGTTTTAATGTTCATAAATTAAATGAAAAAAGAATATCGATTTCTTTAAAAATATTTTCATGAATTAATTATTCCTTAAAAATGCCGTGACATAACGTCTATTCATTTACATTTCATTTTTTTCTAGTGATATTCATGTCTTTTGAGAATTGTAATAAGTGATTAACTATCCATAAATGTCTTGAGAATTAAGATCATATTTCAGAGAGAGAGAGAGAGAGAGAGAGAGAGAGAGAGAGAGAGAGAGAGAGAGAGAGAGAGAGAGAGAATGTGGGTTTACTATATTGAAGCGAATATAGGTTAAAATGAACATTTTTATTTAAAACATTTGATTTTCCAAAGCCAAGCATTAGCACATGAATAATGTCGTAAAATTGTCTTGAAAAGCCGTAGAATCTGTGTTATCAAATATATAGATTTGTAATGAACCCGGCCGTAAATCGATTTTTTCAGAGGGTAGTGGAGGGGGGTTGAAACAAATACCGTTTTAATTCTCTCTGCACTCATCGTTGTTTTGTTTTTTAAGGAAAGGGCCCGGCAATCTGAATTTTTTTTATATGCCATACAAGACAAACTTTAATTAGATTTAACACGCATAAAATAATCGAAGATAATTTCAATCGAGAATTTTATAGGCAAAAGTCACCGATGTACACACATTTAGGTTTTTTTTTTTATTTTATTGGACAAATTATCAGCAAAGACATATCACAATTAGGATAAGACTTCTATATAGTGCACATGGTGATAATGTATTCCAAGCTGTATACACCAAAAGCCGTCGTCATCGAAACGGACACAATTAATCTTTGAGATAGGAGTGTAAATGCGTTAAAGGAATTTATAAAACTCGTAAAAAAGAATAAAAAAAATAAAAGAGCACGTAAGAAATACCTGATATACGGCATTCCTCATCAACTCAATTAGTTTTACATTTTTCAGGAGCATGGTCAAAATTTTGGTTAAAAAACCCACATTTCTAATAGGCAACCAAAATCCAAGCCTCGGTCGCGTCGTCGAAAAAATAGCAAGATACAGAACGATGTATTTGCACAAAGACACAAATGATATCTTGGTTTTAAAAAATTTAGTTTTGATATCATTTGAATTTGCTGGGTTTTTAAGATTTGATGAGATTAGCTCTTTAAAGTAGACAGTCATGATTTTGGTCTTATTTTATTCCACTGTCATTTTTGCTTCAGTAATGCATTTCTAACGACCAACCAAAATTTGAATATCATTCAAAACCTATTTGTCAGTGCTAACATTTTAAAATCCAGAGTAAATCTGGCAAATACTGGGGATTTTGCATTGCAACAGACACTAAAAGTACCCAGATTATACATGTGTACCGTTGAAAAAGTGTGCGAGGTATTTTAATTGACTCCCCAAATTGTAAAAAATAATTATTAATCAATAATCAATATTACCCATTATAAATATTTGTGAGAAATCTACTTTCGTTTCTGTGACTTTTTACAAGTGAAAAATTATATTTATATGTCAATGAAAATATATTTGTTATTTTCCCTTTCAGTGATATTAATTGAATTTCTTTCACAAGTACAATTGTGTACTTTTATAATAATCGTCCAAATCTGACAGGAACAATAATTTGGGGCAAACTATAAAATTCTATGCCCTGTGTTGTTTTGATGCAAAAATCTTTTTTCTGTGGAGATTGTATCTTTTCAAGTTTGGAAGGTGTTTTGAGAACTGGGCAAACTGATAATTAATCGAGGATAATGTAGGGGTTTTTTTTGGCAGTAGTTTTTATGAAACTGAGATGTTTGCATTTACTCTATATGTTAATTGTTTTATGCAAACTTCAGGGTAGCGTTGTTCTATTTCATTTTTTAATTACGGAATATACATAAGGTATTTATAGTTATCAGGAGATCACGTGCACCGAGTAGTAGTAATGTACTACCCAATTTCGTTGTTCTTACATCTATTTTAAAACGGAAAATATCAGTTTTTGGTCTGAATGCAAACAAAAACTAGTGGGTATTGTTTTATTATTATTTTTTTTTTTTTTACAAAAAAACACATGTATCCCCTTCTCCCCAAGGATTCTAATATGGGGCAAATTTAACAATTGAAAAAAAAATGATGTCAGCTATATGTTACCCAGACCTAGAAAAGCTTTTTGTCTTTTTCTTAATTTGACCTTGAGTAAAACATGGTCAAGGTCATATATAAATCAATAGTACACCTAAGTGTATTATTATTGTTCTTTGTTTAAAGTTTGAAAGGTCAAAACTTTTAGTGGCTTGCACTCCTTCTCAATACCATCTACCTATGTTCCAAGTTTGAAGTCTTAATGTCAAAGGGTATTAAAGTTATGACCCAGACAAAATTTTAATATTTTTTTCTTAATTTGACCTTGATTAAAACAAAGTCAAGGTCAAATATTATTCAAAAGTACACCTAAGTGTATAATTATTGTTCTTTGTTTAAAGTTTGAAGTCCTTCTGTCAAAGTATATTCAGGAATTGAACAATGATTTCTTTCTAATTTGACCTTGAAATAAAAATTTTAGGGCAAGGTCAAAATTTTTGGTAATATTCAAATAGGTTATATACCATCTATCTATGATACAAAAGTCTGTATGTTGAAGGAGTCTTGTGTTATGGTCCCGACAATATTTTTTATGAAAAGCTTGACATTGAAGAACAAAATAGGCCAAGGTCAAACTTTTAGTGGCATGCACTCCTTTATTAATACCATCTACCTTTGTTCCAAGTTTGAAGTCTTAATGTCAAAGGGTATTAAAGTTATGACCCAGACAAAATTTTATTATTTTTTTTCTTAATTTGACCTTGAGTAAAACAAGGTCAAGGTCAAATATTATTCAACAGTACACCTAAGTGTATTATTATTGTTCTTTGTTTAAAGTTTGAAGTCCTTCTGTCAAAGTATATTCAGAAGTTGAACAATGAAGTTTTTTCTAATATGACCTTGAAATAAAAATTCTAGGTCAAGGTCAAACATTTTGGTAAGGTTCAACTAAATTATATACCATCTATCTATGATACAAGTTAAAAGTCTGTATGTTAAAGGAGTCTTTTGTTATGGTCCGGACAATATTTTTTATGAAAAGCTTGACCTTGAAGAACAAAATAAGTCAAGGTCAAAACTTTTGTAAGCGTGCACTCCTTCTCAATACCATCTACCTATTTCCAAGTTTGAAGTCTTAATGTCAAAGGGTATTTAAGTTACAACCTGGACAAATTTGGATGAAGAAGAAGAAGAAGAACTAGACACGATCTCGTTGCGATCAACGAGGAGGTCTTCCGTCCGATTTTTAGAAGAGAAAATGACCTTGCCTTTTATCTTCATCAACGAAATATATAAGGAAAAGCAGATGTGATCTAAAAGAGCGATTGATGAAGGATTATACACCCCGTTGGATCCCTAATTTGAGAGACCAACCACATTTTCTTTCATATCAAATAAGAGGTCTTTATATTTCAATACATTTTGTGTAAAAAGTTAAGAAATTTGTTACCGTTCTTGATTTATCTGGAAGAGATCGTGGGAACGGATAACAAACAAGTTTTGGTTGCAGATTGTTAACCGCATTTTTTCATTGTATTTTGTTCAATATTGCTTTTTGAAATTGATTTTTTTTATTTTGGGACGTTTATAATAAGTTCGGAATTTTAACCCCTTAAATCCCTTATTACATAAAATAGGAGTAAACAATTTTCATGTATAGGTAGAAAACATTTCGAGTAACATAATTGCTTCTGTAATGTATAACAAAATATCTCACAATTAAAAGTTATGGTTAAAAGACTTTAGAACTCTATCGGCCCCTAATTGAAGGGCCAGCCCCTTTTCTTGATAAGAAAAGAAAGCTCTTCTCATTTTAAACACACTTTGTTAAACAAGTGTTTAGAAAGTATGTACCGTTCAAGAGATATCTGGAGAAGATCATTTTAGGGGCCGACCTTAAAACTCCTTTAAGGAAGTGGCCAACACAAAAAGTTATGGTTACATATTATTGAATACTGCTTTTCAAATTCTTTTTATATTTTAAGAATGTCGGACTTCTGGTCCCTTAAAATCCCTAATTAAGTAATATAGGAGTAAACAATTTTCATGTATAGGTACAAAACATTTCGATTAATATAATTGCTTCTGTAATGTATTACTAAATATCTCACAATTAAAAGTTATTAAAAGACTTTAGAACTCTATCGGCCCCTAATTGAAGGGCCAGCCCCTTTTCTTGATGTGAAAAGAAAGCTCTTCACATTTTAAACACACTTTGTTCAACAAGTGTTTAGAAAGTACGTACCGTTCAAGAGATATCTGGAGAAGATCATTTTAGGGGTCAACCTTTATAACTCCTTTTAGGAAGTGGTTAACAAATAAGTTATGGTTACATATTGTTGAATACTGCTTTTCAATTTTTATTTTTATTTTGAGATATTGAAGATCAAAATGTCGGACTTCTGGCCCCTTAAATCCCGAATTAAGTAACATAGGAGTAAACAATTTTCATGTATAGGTACATAACATTTCGATTAACATTATTGTTTCTGTAATGTATTACAAAATATTTCACAATAAAAAGTTATGGTTCAATGACTTTAGAACTCTATAGCTATCGGCCCCTAACTTGAAGGGCCAGCCCCTTTTTCTTGGTGTGAAAAGGAAGCTCTTGTCATTTCAAACACATTTTGTTTAACAAGTGTTTAGAAATTCTGTACCGTTCTCGAGATATCTGGAGAAGATCAAAGCAGAAACAAAGCAATAACAAGAAGGTCTTCCGTTGGAAACGGAAGACCTTAATAAGAAGAACTAGATGCGATCTCGTTACGAGCAACGAGTGGGTCTTCCGTTCAATTTTATAATGAATGAGATAAAACTCATTATTTTGAAGATAAAATCGTAAGTCTACGCAAAAATAACGAAGAAAATTTTTTCGGCACTCAGAGCTTTAACCCGTGGCGCCTCGAATCTGACCATAACGACTGAGCTACTCAGACTGTCGTTTCAGGACTTTGACGCTTAATATCTCGAGAATGCGTAGATTGATTTTAAAACAAATTACATATTTTGGGTCAGTAAATGGGGGTCACTATCAACTGTAAAAAAAAATCAAATAAAATTTATGAAAAAATAAAAAAGTCCAAAAATTATTTTTTTTAATTGCCTCCCAGTGACGACCGGAAGTGACGGCAGACATTTTCTTGACCGAGATGCACTAAAAAACGATAGATCTATCATATCTGAAAATTTCAGCCCTATATCGTTACTTGTTTTTGAGAAACCTGACAGACAAAATTGACTTTTTAAAATCCCCTAATAATAATGTTTTTGTCTAATAATAAAAAAGTGTTTTTTCAACTTGTACTTCAGTCCAACAACCCCTTTATGTTGAATATTTTAGTTAGAAAAAAATTTGGAGAGAAAGAAATAGAGAGAAAGAACAAATTTTGGCTAAGGCGAGATAAGAACGCACAGCCTTTTTTCATAACAGTATTTCAGCAAAGGTTCGCGTCAAAACATGGCTGACGCGAAATAATTCCCAAATTTCTCTTTGAATTTAGGGCGTTTCCGCCCGGGACAGGAGCTGAATTTTTGTATGAGATGAAAAACAACGTGTGAGATGTCTGACTACTCAAGTTTGATAACAGTGCGAGGTCATTTGAAATATTGATGCGTGTTTGTGTCTGGAGGGGGGTGAAAAGACCCGAGTTTGATTTTCATCGTAAAAAAATCGAAAGTAGAATTTTGAGGAGTGGATCTCGGATTCGGTTAACGACAATTAGGGGAAGTCCTAAATCAATGACTGATGCATTTTACACATGTACATTGTATTTCAGTGTTGAGATTTTTTTTCGTGTCGTTTACTGTTATGTTTGACTGTTTTATTTCAACAGGATTGATAAAATCTTTATAAATGTAGAAATCACGAAATCAGTAATACGTAAATTTATTCGGTTAAAATTTGATGACAGTAATTTCCACAGTTCTAACATTCATAAGTAGTTCACACGCTATCGTAGATACAGACTAAACGGAAAGCAAGAAATATACATGCAACAGAAATATTACGCGGCTGCTTACATCCCTTGTACTGTGTAAATTTGAAGTCCCCGGCTATACTCGCCGCTTGATCTCAGGAATTTCTTCTTAATTGTTGAATCCGCTGCATATTTGGCAGACAATAAGAATGGGGTCCGAGGTACATTTGCACAAAATTTCATTAGGATTGAGTGAAGGGCTCGGGAGTTAAATTTTTTTTATACAGTACATGTCAAACACGACAATTGAAACTCAAATGCCAAAAAGTTCATAACTCTGTTAATAATGAACGAATTGATCTGATAATTAGTACAGTAATGTAGAATGGTATTAAGTTGAAATTAAAGGTCCAAGATCAAAGGTCAAGTAAAATCGGGCCAGAAAAACTAAATGGTTTTATGAAAGGGGAGGGGGTCGGTCGGTGACTTCTATTTTAAACTTAGAATATTAAATTCTAAATATTACATATTACACAATTACTAAATGAAATACATATGTTAGAACAATGTGTTAGCGATGTATTAAAGATGTAACTATTTATTTTTCCCAATATTGTAAGTTTATTTCAGTATGAATACATAGCTAAGGATCTCAATACACAAATACTGGGAAAAGCGCTATTATTGTAACTTCTTGCACAAAATTAAAACGGAAAAGAACAGAATCCATCATTTTAAAGATAAAATCGTAGGTGTAAGCGAAATATGAGTTTAAAACTTTTGCAGCACATTGGACTTGAACCCGGGTCGCCTGGGCACATGTCCACGACTCTTATGACTGAGCTACTCGGATTCTCGCTTCAAGAATTAGATCCTTAATATCTCGAGAATGTGTTGATCGATTTTAAAACAAATTACATATTCTGAATCAGTAGAACGGTCACTATCAACTGTAAAAATATAAAAGAAAAAAAATTAAAAAACAAAAAAAATTAAAAATTCATTTTTTAGGTCACCTGAGACACTCAGGTGACCTATTGCAATTGGTCTTCGTCCGTCGTCGTGCGTCGTGCGTTAACAATTTTACATTTTTAACTTCTTCTTGAAAACTACCAGGCCAATCGTTACCATTTTTGGTGTGAAGCATCTCTATGGTAAGAAGAATCTAAATTGTGAAATTTATGGCTCTACCACCCCTGGGGTGCCACGGGCGGGGCCAAATATGCAAAAAAGCCAAATTTTCAAAAATCTTCTTCTCTACTTCCACACATGTGAGGAAAAAACTGAATGCATGGTTATGATGTCCATGAAGCCCTCTACCAAAATTGTGAAATTTATGGCCCCTGGGTCAGGGGTTCTGGCTCTAGGGTGGGGCCAATATGGCCATATAGTAAAAATGTATTAAATCTTAGAAAATCTTCTTCTCTACTCCCATATATATTTGTTAAAAACTAAATGCATGGTTATGATGTCCATGAAGCCCTCTACCTTAATTGTGAAATTCATGACCCCTGGGTCAGGGGTTCAGGCTCTAGGGAGGGGCCAATATGGCCAAATAGTAAAAATGTATTAAATCTTAGAAAATCTTCTTCTCTACTATCATATATATTTGTTAAAAACTAAATGCATGATAATGATGTTCATGAAGCCCTCAACCTAAATTGTCAAATTCATGACCCCTTTGTTAGGTGTTCATGCTCTAGGGTGGGGCCAATATGGCAATATAGTAAAAATGTATTAAATCTTAGAAAATCTTCTTCTCTACTCTCATATATATTTGTTGAATACTAAATGCATGATTATGATGTCCATGAAGCCCTCTACCTAAATTGTGAAATTCATGACCCCTGGGTCAGGGGTTCAGGCTCTAGGGTGGGCCAATATGGCCAAATAGTAAAAATATATTAAATCATAGAAAATCTTCTTCTCTACTCCCATATATATTTGTTAAAAACTAAATGCATGTTTATGATGTCCATGAAGCCCTCTAGTAAAATTGTGAAATTCACGACCCCTCGGACAGGGGTTCAGGCTCTAGGGTGGGGCCTATATGGCCAAATAGTAAAAATGTATTAAATCTTAGAAAATCTTCTTCTCTACTCCTATATATATTTATTAAAAACTAAATGCATGATTATGATGTCCATGAGGCTTTCTACTAAAATTGTGAAATTCATGACCCCTTTGTTAGGTGTTCATGCTCTAGGGTGGGGCCAATATGCCCATATAGTAAATATGATTTAAATCTTAAAAAATCTTCTTCTCTACTCTCATATATATTTGTTTAATACTAAATGCATGATTATGATGTCCATGAAGCCCTCTTCCTAAATTGTGAAATTCATGACCCCTGGGTCAGGGGTTCAGGCTCTAGGGTGGGGCCAATATGGCCAAATAGTAAAAATATATTAAACATAGAAAATCTTCTTCTCTACTCCCATATATATTTGTTAAAAACTAAATGCATGTTTATGATGTCCATGAAGCCCTCTAGTAAAATTGTGAAATTCACGACCCCTCGGACAGGGGTTCAGGCTCTAGGGTGGGGCCTATATGGCCAAATAGTAAAAATGTATTAAATCTTAGAAAATCTTCTTCTCTACTCCTATATATATATTTGTTAAAAACTAAATGCATGATTATGATGTCCATGAGGCTCTCTACTAAAATTGTGAAATTCATGACCCCTTTGTTAGGTGTTCATGCTCTAGGGTGGGGCCAAAATGCCCATATAGTAAAAATGATTTAAATCTTAAAAAATCTTCTTCTCTACTCCCACACATGTGGGCAAAAAACTGAATACATGGTTATGATATCCACAATCTCCTTTACCTAAATTGTGAAATTCATGGCCCCTGGGTCAGGGGTTCAGGACATGAGGGGGGGGGGCAATATGGCAATAAAGTGTTAATGCATATAATGTTTAAAAATCTTCTTCTCTTTTCTCACAAGTCGGTATAAAAAAAACCGACTAATAATTATCTTTACTAGGAAGTCCTCTTCTGAAATTTTAATTTTCATGTCCCCTGGGGTATGGGTTTTGACTCTAGGGCAGGACCAAAATGGATGTATAGATGTTAATGCATATAACGTTAAAAAATTATCTTCTTTACTCCCACACACCTGAAAGGAAAACTAAATTCATTATTTTGTAGATCAGATCTTTTAGTTCTTCACCAAAATTATAGGTTTCACAGTTCTTTTTGAATTAAATGTGGTTGTCATTACAAATTTATAATTTTTCTACTCCAGTATGAAACCTAATTAATTAGATGCATATATGAGACTCCATGACAAGTTTGTGTATTGGATATATGCTACTCAGGTGACCGTTAAGGCCAATTGGCCTCTTGTTTTATTTCCTTCCGGTGACGACCGGAAGTGACGGCGGACATTCTTTTGACCGAGGTGCACCAGAAAAACTGTATATCTATTATCTTTTATAAAATTTAGGCCTCTATCTTTACTTATTTTTGAGAAACGCGACAGACAAAATTGACATTAAAAATCGTTTAACGACGATAACTTCCGAACGGAAGTAGATTTTTCAAAATTGTCAAGGCGGTACAAATTTTAGATGACGTGGCATCATCCCTGAAAATTTAACCAAAATCGAGCGAGCCATCTCCGAGAAATCGCCTGCACAAAATTTGTAAGAAAAAAAAGAATAATAAGAAAAGTGAAAAAGAAACAATAGAATAATAGAAGGGTCTTCCGCTAAGACGGAAGACACTAATAAGAAGAATAAGAAAGTCGACAAAAACAATACGTCTCCCCTTTGAAAGGGGTGACTTAATTCATCTTTTCAATGAATGATTTTTCAATACATGACTGTATTAATGCATTAATTGAAGTATTTGTCTAGATTTCAGTAAAAGGACCACCTTAAACCAAAAAAATTGATTCAATGTAAACGTGTACTACAATACATGTAAAACATAATTCTAATAGGATTTATCCAATTTTTTATTGCACACTAAACTATTTTCCTATTCTTCTCTAATAAATCCTGAAGATTTCAATGATGTTGTGTACTGTAAAATATATATATATATATATATATATATATATATATATATATATATATATATATATATATATATATATATACATGGTGAGAGAGAGAGAGAGACTGGACGATTTCGGGGGGGGGGGGTGAACCTGTAAATGAGCGTATATGCAAATTCTGTAACAAAAGACGAAATAGAGTACAAATTCTACTTTCTTTTAAAATGTATTCTGTACAACAATCTCAAAGTGTGGATTTACCAAATACTAATTATACTACTACCTCTCCACTACTACTACTACTACTACTACAAATAAAGTGAATTCCCACGGATGCATTAGAGACCAATTACGTTATACCTCTTTTGAGAATCACTGTAGTTTTACTCGGAGCTATAAATAAACATGAACAAGATAGAAACACAAGTAAAGTAAAGGTAAGTCACGTGCTATTGTTTACAAACAAAAAGGATGTGCATGATTCAGATTAAATTATTTTATTGTCTCAGAAAAATACTAAAGTTTATCCTATTAATATAATTAATCAACACATTTTTATCAAGAAGACTTTATGATACCGGTTTACTTATACAGTTTATCAATCTGGGGCTCGTAACATAAAGCATGTTAAGATTTTGACTTAAGTAGAGTCATAAGTAGGACTTAGGCGGATTCTTAGGACCTACATAAGTCCTACTTAAGTATGTCTTATACCGTAACATAAAGCAAACTTAGCAATGTCTTAGCTAAGTCATGTTTATGTTAAAAAGTAAAAGCGTATTTTTCATTTGAATGTATTGGTTTTTATAGATACACGTGCATGACATCTTTGATATTAGATGGGGTAGATGTAAATGTACAGACAAAACATTCAAGGCGACATGAGTATATATACATATGTGCCTAAAATTTTTAAAAAGCTCAAAGCGATGGATCTCGGACAATATACTCAATCTATAGTTGTTGATTGTTTGTTTTGACCAATATTCACTATTTTAGTCGTTCTCGATGACTGTCTGTGGCGTAATATTGCGATGCCGTAGAACTTGATATAATTATATAGTAGATTTCTTTTTATGTTTTGTTCTACCTCTTACCTCACCAATAAAGCAATTCACATATTCTGGGTATAATTTCTTCATTAAGTCGATATATTGAAGTGAGGCAATCGTCGTCTTTAAAATCGCTAAGTGTTTTTCTGTCTTTGAACGTCCTTCTTTTAGTTTCTCAAGTTTCACGAGTTTAAATATGCAGTAACTTCTTGTAAACCGACCATTACGTGTTAACAACCTATTCAGCAGTCCACTTGCATACTACCGGCTTATGGAAAATGTGACAGATTATTACGACCACTATTAATATTTATATCAATCAAATCAAAAACTTTATATTGGTGAATATTAAGATATTCATTCCTTGTAAATATCATCATGTGATTAATACTCTGTAAGTATATGCTGAATTTAAATAATTAATAACAATAAAATTTCTAAATGTGTGAAAACAATACTTAAGACATACTTAAGTCACCTCTACCGACTGCCTAAGTTTTTGGTATGAACTCTTCTAGTTACGGACTTAAGTCTAAGAATGTACATAAGTCCTACTTAAGCACTGTCATAGACTAAAGTACCCTTTATGTTACGAGCCCCTGATCTTTTTTAACGAGACAACTATAAACTTATTTCAAGGATGTTGTCTCGTACTTGTTATTTTAATCTAAACGCTTGGAGTACCGGTCAATAATAGTTATACTTGTATATAATTTAAATAAAATTTGCGTTTTTGTCATGAAGCTGAACATGACTCATAGATTGCTACGACATCGGCTTACAGTTATAAATATCATGTAACTTTTCGATTCGTTACACCCTATTGCACACCTAAAACGCGTCGTCGACATTCCTTACGTTGTCCTAGATATTTCACATTTAATCCTTGTTTTATGTATTGTTGATGCTACTTTCCTCTGGCTTGGTTAAATTTGGCAATAATATCGCGACCTAATGACACGATTTAATAGTACTTTTACATGTGGGCCCTGTGCAGTGATATAATTTCAACTAGAAGTCTACGGCTTATTGATAGTGGTTATAGGAAGCGGCAAACAAAAGAGAAACAAGTCGGACTGCCTGTCTAGCGTAAGGCATACACTAATCGCCGGAATTGCCAACTACAGTTTAGTGCATGACGTGGCCATCCATATTTAACTTGGATAATTTCTGTATATACAATAAATATTTTGTGTCTATTTATAGCAGATAGTTTATCACCCAAAGTTAATAAAAGCGTACAATTGATGTCAACGGCATTTTTAGACAAGCAAATTCAAATAAAGCCAAATTTTAGAAATATTTTATAGTTACAAAACTACTTTTGGATCCGGTAAAAAATCGCGTAGCTAGAGTGTAATGAATAAGACATTTTATATCGTACGTTACTGTCTCTAAAAAATGTTTTTTTTACTTTGACTCAATGGTAATAATATTACAGAGCATGGACTCTTTATTCAATAATATTTAAAGTTTCATACAATGGATTATTTAGTATCTGTCAACAATGATTGGAAATATAGTATTATTTGTTTTTACTGCAAATGCCATGCCCCTAGTTATTTTACGCATAAAATTAAAAAAAAAAAAACCAACTATCCAGAACGATATTATTAGATTTTCATTTCAATTATTTGTTGTTTGGGTATATATATATATATATATATATATATATATATATATATATATATATATATATATATATATATATATATATATATATCTTATGTGCATGGTAATTTAGAAAATAAAAAAAATCCAATAAATCATCTAGTATAAGTAAAAAATGATGAGAAAACGGAAACATTTCAGTTCGCAAAATGTGAATGTTACATGTAAATGTATAAGTTACGCAAGATCTGAGACCAGCTATAAGTCAGACAGATTTTTTTTTGAAAACCTTTTAAAAACATAAATGAAAGGCTTGGATTACTAATCAATTTACATGAAATAGTCTTTTTTTTGACGATTAAAATCAGAAGTAACATAAGGAATGTAACATACGATACCCGACTAAGAAGACGAACCAAGACTTTACTTCATATTAAAAAGAGGTCTTTTCTTTCTTTTAAAATTTAAAATAAAATTGAAATGATCTAATTATGTTTCACAGCTATCACAAAGAATAAGAAACATATGTTAGAAACAGAAACATATGTTACTTTTCCATGTAAAATTCCATAATCATGTCTCATGTTAGAAACATTCGAAATTCTTGCAAATATGCAATGTTATGATAACAAAACTTATTCTGAAAAGTTATTTTCTGATCAAGATTTTCATCCATCAATGATTGGGGGCAGAAACGTATGTTACACGCGACTGTTTGCAGGGGAAATTGGCCTACCTCAAAGCCTTTTAAAAAAAAAACCCGGCGATTTTTAACTCTAAACTGTTTTTGTAACAACATTTCTAGATTGTGCACAATATTTTCACTCTTAGCCAAAATAATTTGCTAACACATTTTAAATTTGTTTTTCTTCTCTTTGATTTGCAAGCTGTATAATATGAATAGGTGCGTGTACTTTTTACACTAAGAACAGTCAGTTGTATTGTTAGAGGATAAACAATTACACATTGACGACTAGATATGACAATTTTATTGAAACATTCTAAAGCGAGTTAACAACATGTTTTTTAGGACGGTTGGTGCAAGTAAAAAAAAATATTTTATCTGGCTGCAGCCGCCGTATTATATGCTTATCATTAACTAAGACTTATTCTAACAGGTACGCAAGCACTTTAGTAAGCTTGCTAAGAGTTTTCATGTAAACAAACTCTTATACGTTTAGTTATACTATCTAGAAAATTGACCCGTGCGTCCACGGGTTGACATTGCATATCGGACATTTACGAAATAGGTACATCGACACACCTTATAAATGACATTTACATAACAAAGCTATAAGCCTTCAATAATGCTAGTAATTTCACTTCATTTTCCTTAGTTTGAATGATCTAACTGTGTCTCGGGAAAGGCCTTCCCCCGGACCAGAGACACAAATTATGTCTCTGCCCGGACCTCACCACAGTTAGAATGACTCCCTTATACCCGTAATGTAGCATAAAATTGCAGAATCGCTCCGGAACGATTTTGCAGAAAGTTAATGAAGCTGCCTTGAAAACAACAGTCAAATTCATCACAACAAACCTTTTTGAGACTTCAAATACCTTTCAACAAAAAAGTTTTAATCCATAGAAAGGAAGAATTCAACACCTTTTTTTACCAACGTACACATATTTTCTTTGTAAAACTGGGTCCGTAGGACATTATTCATTTTTACGATAAAACATATTCTATTTCCACTCTCCTAACAAATATAATGTAACTTTTTTGCATGTAATCAAATATTTTTTGTCATCACGAAGACAAAAGTAAGTACATGTACTTAGTTGAAATGTTATTTTATACTTTCTCTCATAAGAAATCATTAAGATATATATATATATGAACAGAATTTATAGCAAAAGTCCAATGAAAATTTACCCGTATTTGTATTATCATTTCTGAGTTTATTCATGCAGATGTGATATTGTGGAAACATAAACTAAAGTTCCGTTAGCGTGAATGTATTGCGCAAGCGCAAGATTGTAAAATTCCTCAAAAAATCCAGGTGATTTCCGGGATTCTTTGAGGAATTTTCGTTGATTATTAATTAGCGAAGCTTAACTAAGAAAAAATAAAAACAAATTGGTAATCTTCAAGTACCAATGATGTTTAAAATATATAAAACAAAAGACAGTATTCTTCCAATTTCCCGGTTTTAAAGACCAAAAATTCGATTCTATTATTTTAATATAGTAGTATAGATTATTATACTTTCATGTTAAATACTGAAATCTGATTGATTTAGACGCAGTTGATAATCCGTTTTATTACGTTATCCTCAGCATTGGCAGCACACTTGGCAACAGGTAACACAACGAATTGTTGCATGCGCGTAAATTATGCGCGTACGGTTCGCCATAGAATTCATTCATATAAAAGCAGTAAAGTTTTCTTTTGAAATTTAGACAGGCTTTGCGTCGGTTGGCAATTGTTTTCTCGGGGTCAAGAATGTTGGTTTCATAACGAAAATATATATAATATGCATTTTTATTTTCAAGAATATTTTGTAACGAACGTAAAATAGCATTCCAGGCCTATTTTCCAAAACTTCCTTCATTTTGAAAGCTGACTCCACTGCAAATACTATATTCAAATGTTTTGACAAAAATATATATGACCGTTGAAAAATAGTACTTGAATATGGAAAGTAGTCAAAACTGTTAAAAGAAATCATACAATTTGCGTTCTGACCAAGACACCAATCCTTCTTATGACTTCATATCCAAATCATGATATCAGAAAAGGATTCAGTATCTTAATGAATCTTTTTTATATATGGTGTTAGCTTTTCAATCCTTTTTAAAAAGCTTTTTTTTTGAAAAAAAAAATAACTTTCAGGGAAAAAAACACCATGCAACTCTATGTTGGAATTTTGGGGATACATTCATCATTCCACATTTTTATTCGTCAAATATTGTCGAGGTCAATTATTAGCTTCCTAACATTTTATTTATAAAATTTATTTTTCAGAAAAATTGAAAACTGTTGAAGAGGTTCACTAAGTAGCTGATTTCAAAGAAGAATTTGGAGGGAATTTTTTTGCAGTCAAATCATTACTCTGTTAGAAGAATTTGTCAAGAGAACAGCTTAGATGACTGTTATTCCAAACATAAAAAATATTGTTAAAACTTCCTTATTGATTGTATTTTATAATTACATAGGAAAAAATAGCACAATATCAATATCAACAATAACAACAACAACAAAAGAGCATAATAAATAAAATCTTACCTGATAACCGTATCATAGATTCTTGTTGCAAAACCTTATCATAGATTCTTGTTGCATAGTATTGTTTGATTGCAAAACTGTTGACAAAACACAAATCATAAAAAAGCAGGTAGATGATTTTTTTCTACAAGTGTTTTAATAATCTTTGAATGCATAACCAGTTCAGCGATGTAAATATTCCGAAGAAGCTTAATACATAATATGATCCAGACTAATTGATCAGTACCTTTGACATGATGTTTTTGACCTTTCAGGTGTGTTATTCTTGAGAACAATTCGAGAAAAATGTCCTTTTATTGGAATAAAATTTGTCTGGTTTGTTGGATCTACGTTGCATTGGTACGTTTACAATGTTTACATTATTTCAATACAAATCAATCCCAGTATGAAGCTCTGCCATTCAGTCAACTGAATGTTTACTGAATGGTCTGGAAAGGTGACTGAATGACAGAGCTCTGCCATTCAGCCACCTTTCAGTTACCGTTCAATACCTTTCAATTGACTGAATGGCAGAGATTTATCCTGTAAATACTAAAACAGATATGACAAGGGCACCGCTAAGCGGAGCATCCCCTCGCGACATGAGCATGAGGAGCTATTGTGTGGGGGATGCATTATTTAGGAATTATTGATAGGAATACATAGTATTGTAAATGTAAATGAGGAGACCACATTCTACTAACTCTCAATTACTACAAAACAAATACATTTTCTTTACCTGTACTAGATCTAAATCCACAAACGATTTGAATTGCTTACTTTCACTTTGGTTTCACAGAAGTGAAGTGGAAGTAGCTATTGTTCAGTCGTACATAAAATTTCTGTTTAAAATTATGTTATCTTAACGATATATTAAAAAGTACTGAACTAATTGACTTGAAAATTATTAGGGTTTGTCCTTATACCATGCCAAATAAGTTTTATAAATATCTTTTAAACTTGCTTCCAAGCTGCACGCACGCACGCACGCACGCACACACAGACACACACACACACACACACACACACACACACATATTTATATAAACTCACTAGTCTCACATGATGAATACTTGCAACTGTATGGATTAAGTAATTTGCGAGACAAGTATTTAACACACACAGGGTTGTTGCTTTGCGGCACTAAGACCTGTCTCGTTGATGTGCGCGAAACGCTTGATCCGATCTTGCTTCCATACCATCGGGACACTACCACGAGCGCATTTTCACTTTTCTGCCAGGTCCTAAGTAGCTGCCGTCCCGCGCCATTCTCCCCGTCGTCATCGAAACCTTTATGAATGGTCCGGTCGGAGCTTACAAAACGGTACGCAAGGCCATTTTGTGTGGCACTCGGAACACTGTCGATACGCATGATTTTGATTATTGATCTCCTGACCTGCTGATTGGAATCTACGGCCGTGGAATGTGCTATGAACCTGTTACCGTTTTTCTCCATTATTCCCGGGGACGCGGCCAAGGAAACATTCGCACTCACAGATCCACAGTGCCGTCCAACAGGAAAGAATCTTCTCATAGAGGACGAGACGATCACCGGGGACAAAACAACGCGCAGGCGAATCAAGATAAGATTCAGAACTGTGGTTTCGACCATCACAAAGAACTAAGATATCCGATGTCCCGCAAAAGGAAAGCAGTATACCAAATGCCGACGATGGAATCATTTCTCTAAAGTGGGCAAAAGTGTTTGTGAAATTCATGAATATAGTGGTGTAGATGAATATGATGATGTGTGCCAATCATTTGAAAATGTTGATGTAGATGATGATGTAGATTATCAGTATGATGGTTTCTTTATTAATTGTATTGCAAAAACATGTACAAGTGTCACAAATAGTGATGCATTTGCTGAATTAAATGTATTGCATGCAGGGTCAAACAGCACAGTTTATTGTACACTAGACACAGGTTCACAAGTAAATGTACTCCAAGAGTCATGTCCTCTCCGTCCGGCCCAAAATCTTTTGGGGTATAGGGGTTTCCCACTTAAAGCTGACATGAACTCATAAAAGCGTTTGGTCGCCATATTAGTTTCGATCGCTCCTCTACTGCCACTGGGGTATATATACCGGTCGAGAAAGTTACGGTCGGTTGCTTTCCGATCGAGGCATTCAGGTTACACGGACTTCTAAATGCATGAACTATATATTGTAGTACAATCTTTGTAGGAAAGAATAAAGGAAACAACAATCAATAAAATACAAAATATATTTATTCTTTGAAAGAATTTCCAAGGTATCCGTACTATTTTGCACAAATAGTACTGCCTTACTTCACATACACATCGAACACGTGTCTCGTTCATACAGAGTGCATAACGTCTGTATCTTTTTGAAAACCCCGGCGGCACTGCATCCAACACAGTAGATGATAGTAAATCCAAGAAAGTAACAACGTAACATCGTTTCAATCGGTTTCTACGCAAAAAAATCTATGCGATCACTGACAATGCTCGATCTGCCACAGTGTGTGATTGCGCATGTGCAACGTTATAAAATATACAGGAAAACGGTCTACAATTATTGAGGATTTTTGAAGTATCTGTGTCTGGATTCCAGTTTGTCTTGTTTCGTCGTTCATTGGATATTCCTTGGCAGTGCAGTGGTTGTCATATTATTTTTGTTCTAAACGCGTTTCTATACGTCTTTTCGTCCAAGGTAACGTGTTCGGGTGAATGAAATACCTGAATGCGGTGAAGCATGACTTATATAGGGGGTGTGTAGCGATGAACAGAACAATAAAATTCGACAACTAATATGGCGGTAGTCGGAGATAAAAGGGAAATAATGCGTATTTATGAATTCATGTCAGCTTTAAGTCAGTAGGTGTTTGCAGTCTATATATTGATTGCATTGGTCAAAGGGTACAGAATGGGGAAAAAAAGTTCCGCCTATCTTGGGGTTACCATCATGTTTAAACTTAGGACTTGTAAAACTAGTTGACTCAGTTAATCTGACCCCACCTTCCAAGTCCCTTGATAAAGATCAAGTACTTGCCGAATACTGAGATATATTTACAGGCATAGGTCTGTTCCCAGGTGAAGTTAAAATTGAAGTTGACCCAACTATACAACCAGTTATTCACCCACCCCGTAGGGTCCCGAACGTCATATCTGAAAAGCTTAAAGTAGAATTAGATAGGATGGAAAAGGTCAAGGTAATTATAAAGGTTAAAGAACCAACCCAGTGGGGTAATTCCCTGGTTATTGCTGAAAAACATAACGGAACAACATTTGTTTAGACCCACGAGATTTAAATAAGGCTATTCGTCGCCCACACTACCCCATGAGAACTCTCAATGACGTTCTTCCACAGCTCTCTTAAGCAAAGCACTTTACGAAACTAGATGCTCGAAGTGGCTATTAGACATTGAAACTCACAGATGAGTCTAGCATGTTGAATACTTTCAATACCTCTTATGGCAGGTATAGATTTCTAAGACTTCCCTTTGGTCTAAAGTCATCCCAAGATGAATTTCAACGCAGAATTGATGAATGCTTTTAAGATTTACCAGGTTTAGTCGCTATAGTTGACGATGTTCTTGTTTATGACAAGACCAAAGCAGAACATGATACAAACTTGCGTGCAGTTCTGCAACGATGCAGAGAGAAAGGCATAAAGCTTAATCCTGAAAAACTTGCTGTTTGTCGGACAGAAGTAGACTATATTGGTCACATAATTTCAGGTCAAGATCTTAAGCCTGAACTTAAAAAGGTCAAAGCCATTAGCTTGATGCAGTCCCCTAAGAATCGCAGTGAGCTAGAGACTGTTTTAGGTTTGATTACCTATTAGCGCCAAGCTTGTCGATCACAGGAAATTGCTCCCATGAGGATGCTATATATTATCGTCCAGGTCTGAATTTGTTTGGGATGCAGCCCAAGATGAAGCCTTTAACAAAGTCAAGTCTATTCTTACAAGGTCTCCAGGACCTATTCTTTCATATTTTGACCCCAGTAAAGAGGTAGTGTTGCAAGTGACAGTTCAAACTGATCACATACCTTTGGTATCAATTATGAAAAACCCATTCACTCAGCGCCAGCTAGGTAACAGCGCATGGTATTACGGCTTCAAAGGTATTCTATTCACCTTTCACTTGTTCCTGGTAAGAAAATTCCAGTAGCTGACACTTTGTCCCGAAAATACTTACCCGATACATGTCCATCTATATCTGATGATGATATTGAAGCCCAAGTTCACATGATATCTAGCAAAATACCCATGAGTGACACATGTCTTGACAGAATCAGGTCAGAAACAGTTCAAGATTCTCAGTTAGTTACCTTAATGAGTACTATCCTTAATGGTTGGCCAAAGCACATGGCTCAGTGTCCACTCTCTGTAAGAGATTTCTGAAATTTAAGAGATGAATTGTCTGTTATAGGTCAGATAGTCATAAAAGGGAATAGAATTGTCATTCAAAGGTCAATGCAATATGAGATTTTGCAGAAACTTCACACAGGTCACCCAGGGGTAGAGATAACCCTTAGACGGGCCCGAGACTCTATGTTTCGGCCTGGTATATCACAAGTACGTGATATGATTCTTACTTGCACTATATGCCTTACCCACCGCCGCAACTCAAAACCTAGGGAACCTTTGAACATGACAGAAGTACCTGAATACCCATGTCAAGTTGTTGCCACTGATCTTTTCACATGGGAAGATCAGGATTTTCTTGTAGTAGTAGTACATTATTACAGTAGATATTTTGAAATCTTTAAACTTCAAAACACAACTAGTTAGAGTGTTATCTCTAAACTACAAGAATCATCCTCTAGAAATGGTATTCCAGAGAAAGAAGTATCAGATAATGGTCCACAATACTCTAGCCATGAATTTAGGGGTTTTGCCCTCCCGTGGAACTTTAAACACAGAACTTCTAATCCCAGATATCCCCAGTCCAATGGACTCGCTGAACAAAATGTCCGAACTGCCAAACGTCTGTTGACAAAGTCTAAGAAAGATGGACACAACTTGTTTATATCCCTCCTTGCTTATCGTTCAACACCCCTTAGTATTGGTCTTTCACCATCTCAGTTACTAATGTCTAAAAGGTTACGATCAGACTTGCCTATGCACCACTCCTTGTTGAAACCTCATGTCGATGACCAGTTTGATGCCAACACTCTATGATGAGTGATAAGATGAAATCGAAACAAAATTATGACGAGAGATCAAAATTATCACCACTTTTGGATAAGGGAGAGTTCAGTTAAATTCCAAAACATGGACCCCAGCAATTGTCTTAGAACCTCACAATGATAGGTCTTATCTTGTTAAGACACACAATGACTCTGTCTATAGGAGAAATAGCAAACAAATTTTTAGGTCCAGGGAAAAGGCAGAAAGTAATATAGAAACCCCTTACAATATACCTATCAATAATATCCCCACTGCCTATTACTCAACCTGAACCAAAGCGTAAGACATTTGACCCAGACATTGTCCAACCCATGTCTACTACATCTAACACATTAGGTGACCAGCCCAACCTTGCCTCTCCTAAACCAGTACAACATGACAGGCCATATGTTACCAGATCAGGCAGGATTGTTTAACCAAAACAAATACTGAATTTTTGAATATTCTGGTGTCTTTAATATGAAATTATATATCATTACAGTCATTATATTTGCAATAATGAAATGTAATTGAGACCTTTGATGCAATCTACTGTCAATATATTTACAAACCAACATGTGACATTTTGCCTTTTCAGTTACTTGTCATTGTTTGTGTACAATGTGGTTAAAACATCAAATTTATTGTGTAATTAAAGTAAATTTCCAATTTCTTTGAAAAAAGGGAGATGTCATATTATAAGAAATATTCTATGTACGACTTGATTTGTTTATTGAGCATGCGCAGATTAAAGTTTATTAAAAAGTTTATTAAAAAGATAGAAGTGGCGTCTCTTGTAATGTGCTAAAATCCGCTAGCATCCGTGGCTCATCATGCCATAACAACGTGTAACTTTATTAACCAAAATTATTAGCTTAAATGATCAATAAACTTCTATAATGTTAACATTGTATTCATTACAGAACACCCTAGCCGATCGCCGCGAATATTTCAGCGCGAGATCAAATCAAATAGCAGGTTTAATTATAAAAATCTTGTTCAAAGTAAAGTAAAACCTATCATGAATATATTTCTTTTTGTATAAGAAAATGATGCCTTTAAAACAATTTATATTACATTCAAGTTAAATCAATATTTACGCAGATACACATTCCGCATTCGATTTGTTAACATTGTTTTCATTACCACACACCCTAGCCGATTGCCGAGAACATTTTAGCCTGAAATCAAACATCACACGGGAAATAATGGGTTCAATCAAAATGCAACTCTGATTTGATTAAATATAAAATATTTTATAAACACTTTTTTTGGTAAAACATAATGAAAAAAAAAATGAATAATATGGCATTAAAGGTAATGTTTACGCAAGTATACAGTCCCCGTACGATTTAATGTATTCGATATATTGGTAAATATGTTACCTTGTTCATAAGGACTTCGATGGTTTACCTTAATTTTTCTTTTCCAATGCTTACAGATATGAATCACATATAATATTGGTTACTTTTGATTCATAAATTTAAGAAATTAGTATCATGCTAGAATGCCTAATAGGATTCTACCATTCTTGTTCGATAAATTTTCGTATACGGCGCCCTGAACGACTTGCTACTCTGAAATAAATTTTCTTGCCTATGAAAAGGCCCAAAATGATTAACACAATATGATAAACGGAAAAAGTGTTAACATTAAAAGATAAACCTGATTGGATTAATGCACGTACGATAGAATAGGATTAACGCACGATAGAACATTATGCACGCACGATAGGATAGGATCAACGCACAATAGAACAGTATACACGCACGATAGGATATGATTGATACACGATAGGATAGGATAGGATTGTCAAAAATGACGTTGTGGGTACTGTATATGATTATTTTTGTTTTTAATGTATTATGGCACATCAAGAGTTATGCAAGTCATGATTCTAAGGATACTGTTCTGGCCCCAATGGAACAGAAAATTAATATAGTCACGAAATATCTTGAAAACTTTAGATATCAGCACTACTACGTATTCTTCTTTTTTTTTGTATAGTGATGCATCACTAGTATAAAGTACCTGACCCACATGACCACCTCCTTCCTCTGAAATTGGAAAATATAATATAATTTGATAACTATTGAGATCCCCGCCCCTAAACGATGTTCATTGCCCCGATTAAATATTACATTTTGTCTATAATAAAAGATTAAAAAGCAATTTCCAAAATATTTATTTATTTACATTTAGAGAAAAATACCAATTTAGAAATAATTTTGCTACTGTAAAAATGCAAAAAGAGACTCTGAATCTTAAGAACCAAGTTTGATGGGATGGAGTGTAAACATTTAATTTAAATCATTTACTTTCAATAAGTTTAACTTGAATTTTAGTTTTTGATCCCGAGGGAGAAAATAAAACTTCTGATCATATCTCAATAGATCTCAAATCAGCAGAAAATTACTTGATTATGATAGATATTATAATTGACAAGAAGTATCTAAGTCAAATAGGCGAAAAAAAATATGTGATTTTGGATGAAAAATTACATTTTTGATAATTTAATTCAGTAAACATAAGCAAAAGCTCCACTTGGATTCGAACTCATGATCTGCGGTTCAGAGGCTTAATACTTTAACCACTGAGCTAAGACGATATACAACCCAATCGAACTATATAAACAGTTTAACAAAACATTTCAATCACCATCATGTGAAAGTATAAGTCTGGGTGTAGTGAGGTACCTAAAACAATTAATAGAATTTTTAAGACCACAAATCATATTTTAATAGATCATTTGACAATTATGAAAAATGTAAATATAATGTTATTTCATTTAAAAAAGTAATTTTATTTACAATTAAATATCCCAAAAATGAAAGTTAAATAAAATAGTTAGCCTTATTGCACATCTACTGAACACCTCCAATCCAATCATAATTCAAGAGTTGATGTCCCTGCTATGTTAAGTGTAAAGGGAGTTATTTTACTAGGGTTTGTTTTGTAGAAAACAGTCAAAATTCCCTTCAATAAGTGATATTCAATTAAAAATATACAAGACTAATTCTTGAGAAAAGTTACCCTGTTTTTACTTGTTTGATGCAGGTGTCAACTGAGTATTTTATCAATCATATACATAATATATGATATCAACATTATTCATATTCCCTAACCCCTTATATAAAAAAGTAGCTACTAAGTTATCACCAACGACTGCTGATGAAAATGTCTTTAATTCTTTAGAATATAAATTTTGTTATTATGACAAAGATAATGAGATAATGAGAGCGCATTTTCCCTTTACATAATTGTAGATAAGACTAATACAAGATAGCTATGACTTTTTAAATTTAAAACTTAAAGCATTAACAAAAATATATTTTCGGGAATTCATTTGCGTAATTCCAATTTTTACTCGTTTAATTAATTATTTAGATTAAAAAAACATTTTGAGCAAAACAAATTATGTTATGATTTTCTTGAGGTATTACAAGTGTTTTCTTACGTATTTACAGATACTGAATTTGGATAGAGAAGTGATTGGGATGCCATGTCTTTTGTCGTTTGAATTAATACGAAAGGTAAACCAATGTCCAAGAAATAAAGATGAATGGAATGTCAGAGCAGACATGTTTAACTGTTCATCAATTAACCAGACATGTGTGCAGACAGATATGTTTCAATATCATTGTGTTTTGAATTCGAATGGAACAGAGCTGTTGGAAACATGTGCCCCCATTAAATATATTTACGGTAATGTAAACCTTTTTGCACAACCTTCTTGAACCTTCTTGGTGCTTGTTACTTAAATGTATCAATGATTTTCACTTTTTATTTGTATTCAGCGTTAAATCAATATACAGACCTTGCTTCAACATATTTTTGAATTTTCAGTCGTTGACAGTATTGTTTTTGTCAGGTGCTCGCTAATTATAAAAAATAGTCTCTACACGTTTTGTTGATATGTTCCAAGTAGAAAATCATTCTTTAGATCATGTCTGCAACTTTGAATTTTGATAAAATAGGTGTTATATAAGACCACAGTCTTTTTGAAATTGAGATGAGTCGCGGTATTTTTAACATTAAAACCGGTTTTTAATACAATAAAAACACATTTAATGCATTTCTGCAGTTATAGAAGCGTTAATAAAAAATTACGATGACTTTTGCTAAGGCTTCAATGGCAAAATGAAAGGCAGCTATTAAGCAGTTCTTAATCTTAAATTGTAACTCACCATAACAGGTGATAGACAGTTTCGAAACCTTTTCTGCACTCTGTAGGGGCATGCTGGAACCATAATGAACCCTCTAATAAAATAAACAATTTTATTAGCCTTATCAGTTGATAGGCAATAATTAATAGTTCATAAGCAATTCATAAGCAGCTTTTTTTGGAAATAGTGTTCCTTTACTTAACTACTTTTGTACTGCTTTATAAAGTGTTAAGCTACTGTTTATTGCTTAATCAACTGTAAGCAAACTGTCTATGAACTGCTTAATAAAGTGTCAAGCAGTTCCACATTTTCTGAATTAATTGCTTTGATCTATAATTGAACATTTCCAAAGAAATACTTTATCATGATATTTTCACAGAGATACATGAACATGAACATAATATACCAATAATCTCTAAATGAAATTTGGATGGTCAATAGATTTAATAAGCCAACTTTAATGTGGATACGTACTGTATGTACATGTAGCTAGTTTTAAATTATCATTAAACTTATAATATTGACCCTCTTTCCAAACTCTTATTGAAAAGTTGTGATTCAAAATGTTTCCATGTTCATTAACCTTTGATTAATTATTGTGGTCCCACCCTACCCTAAGGGTCAATTCCATTCCACAACTCAATGATACATATACATGCATGCATGCTTGTACGTAAAAATATATCATATCTTATATAATTGAAGTGATCTAACCAGGCCAGTATCAAACTGGTTAAAGAAAATGTGTGTCGTATTTATTTCAACATGGTAATTCCGATTTAGAGAATGTATTTCAAACTACCCGATTACAATTAACATTCTTATTTAGTTAGCGAAGGACCTTACTTCGAATAAAAATGTAGTCGGTCATTTTCGACATTGAATAATAGCAGATGAACAACTGTCAATTATTTAATAAAAATGTACATATTAATGCATATACATGTATGTATGTATTATTTAGATTGACGCATGGGCCTAAACATTATCAATTTTGTTCAGTCGATTACTTGAGAAAAGCATAAACCAGCGTTTTATTCAAAACCCAACCGGAATAGATGGTGTGACGTCAAAATAATCAAGTTTTATGGTTTTTAATTCGAAAGAGTTCTAAATCATGTAAGACTCCCGTTAATACAATTTCTCTAACTTCAAACGTCCATTAAAGCTTAATTATGCAGTTTATTTTCAATACAACATGACCACGTGTGATAATCTAAACCACTTTATTGATATAAATGAAACATGATTTTGACTTCCTTTCCCCTTTAATGATAACCTTTAAAACCCTCACTCTGCTCATCACTTTGTCTTTGTGTGTTTTATATCTAAACTGGATACAGATGGGTCTTGGGTATTTTCTCTTGTGCGTGGGGTCTTTTTCTCACAGTCTAAAAAGATTTAGAATATCGACCGAATCAACCTCTTCCTCGCCTGGATCCAGTTCATGGATAAAAGCAACCCTTACATGTACGACGCTTGCAGGATTTGCGATTGGTTTTTCATCAAGCCCAATTATCACATTATTTTCTATTGAACGAGATTTTCATTCGAGAATTTGTTTCTCTTTGTACATTGACTATAATTATGCATTAGCCAAACCAACTATCGGAATATGATTAGAGATGTCCAACTCAAATTATATTATCATTTCTTATTTCAGAGAAAAGGGGGGGGGGGGGGTAAAAACATCCTCTTGGGGTCATCTACTTTATTGATTTGATGCATGTAATGCAAAAATTAAGAATATATATAATTAAGTGATAATTGACATAATTGTATACATGTAACCTTGCGTTTCTTAAATGTTTTGTTTGATAAATCCGCTTGATAATATAAAATGTAAATATTTTCAAAAAATAGCTTAAAATGCCTCTTTCGCCCAAATGTATTGCCTTTTGAGTTTGATGGAGGTTATATTTTTTGCAATCATATACCCCCACCACTCACCTAATAAGATAAACATCAAATGTAGTCAATATTGGGTAATTAATATTTGAGAGGAGTTAAACAGATATCGCCCTCTTTAATTAATAAAAAATAAAAGTCATATCAAATATTAGTAAGTTTTTCCACAAACGAGCCGCCATTGATAAACATTATCAAATCATTTGAATGTTTAAATCTGATTTACATTAAACTAAGATATTGTAACATTCTGGGGTTCTTTTTTTGTTTATTTTGGGGGGTTTGGGGGTTTGTGTGTGTGTGGGTGGTGGTTTTTTTTGGTGTAAATCTTAACGTATATAAAAGATAAAACTATCAAAACCAAAAAATAAAATTATCATCTACGACAACATCTACAGAAAGGGACGCAATATTATATTATGAAATTACTACATTTAGTTTCTAAACACAGGTGACATAAGATTACAATGTGCTTTTTTATATGTGACAACTAGTATTATCTTTTTGTTACAATCTGCAAAACAAACTGAAATACAGAGAGGACATAATATCTAATACGATAAAATGACGTAAAATTAATTATTCATTTATTTTCATAGCAATTGCAATGTAATACGTAACAAGATGAACGTTGTCAATGTTCCAGCAAACCGGCCTTTTTTGTGATATTAACGGGGATAAAAGTACATTAAAATCTAATTCTCTCACCGGTTTACGATTTTCAAGTTTTAGACCATTTGACAAAAAATATGTTTTAAAATTTGTTGTAAAGGTGAAAATTATATAAGCCCCAATTGGGATTCGAACTCAAGACTTAGAGACCCGTAGTTCATGCTCTTTTTTATCTGTAGTTTGAGCTCTAACCCATAGCGCAAAGTTGTTAGTGATTATTTTTCTGAAAGAAAGCATTTATAAAATTATACTTTTCATAATAATTATTGATTTCTTTTTCAAAGAATAGACATGCAGAACAGACATTCGGTCACGTCACACACACACACACACACACACACACAACACACACACACACACACACACACACACACACACACACACACACACACACACACACAGAAAAAAGTTTATGTAACAAAAATGAAAAATTGAAGAAAAAAACTAGATGCGATCTTGTTGCGAGCAACGAGTGGATCTTCCGTTTGATTTTTTTATCAGATGCGATAACATGAGATTTTAACTGAGATTTAAATCTGTCTGATGTCGATTTAAATGAGTTTGAAAATGCAAAAAATCTTAGGATTATAGATGTCATTTGACGCAGAAATCCAAGTGCATTTCAAAAATCATGTTTTAAAATTAGTCTGAGGTTGTATAAACACCATTTAAATAAATTTAAATCTTTTCAAAAAATTAAATGACTTCCATTCAATTCAAAAAAGATGTCATCAGACACAGAATTGCAAGCTTTACTTTGATATCATGATTTCATATTAGTTTGAGGTCATTTAACACACGATTTTAAATGAGTTTCAAATTATTGAAAAATTTAAATTTCATCCAATCAATTATCAATTCGTGAAAGATGTCATGAGACGCAGAATTGCAAGCACAACTTAGATATCATTATTTAAAATTAGTCTGATGTCATTTTAACTCGATATAAATGAGTTTAAAATTATTGAAAAAATTTAAATTTCATCGAACCAAACCGCAAAAGATGTTATTAGACACAGAATTGCAAGTGCAACTGAAATATTATGTTTTTTTTAATTAGTCTGAGGTCATTTTAATACGATTCAATCAAATTTAAATTAAAAAAAAAATTAAATTACATTTATTCATTTCAAAGAGATGTCTGCAGACGCAGAACTTAGATATCATGTTTTAAAATTAGTTTGATGTCATTTTAACACAATTGAATTTTAGTTTAAAAATTTAGCTTTCCTACTCAGAGTTCCCGGACAATGATTTTTCTCAAAATGCTTAACTGGCATGTCCTATATCATTCCTAAAAATTTTAGCTTTCTATCATTACTCGTTTTAAAGTAGATGCGTGGACAAAGAAATATCATCGAAAACAAGTCTTATATTTTGACCCCAGGGTGCTTCCGTAATCAGAATTTCCGGACAATGATTTTTACTCGGTAGGCTACACTAACATGTACTCTATCATTCCTAAAATGTCAGCTTTCTATTTTTACTCGCGTTTCTAAACAGATGCGTGGACAAGGAGAATTGGTCAAAAACCTGTCCTTCAGTACCCTGATTTTCAAGAAAATATTTTTTCATTGAGAGCCTTTATGCTCATGTTCTCTATCATTTCTGAAAATTTTAGTTTTCTATCTTTGCTCGGTTTTTTGAGTAGATTCGTAGACAAAAATTCATGACAAAATTGGAGATAAGTCCAAACCGGAGGTGATTTTTACAAAATCAAAAAGATATATAACATAATAGATGAAAATAGATCAATGCTGAAAATTTGACGAAAATCGGACCACCCATCTCCGAGAAATCTTCTTCACAACAATTGTAAAGAAAAAAAATAAAGCTAAAAAAGAAACAATAGAATAATAGAAGGGTCATCCGCTGAGACGAAAGAGCATAATAATTATATTGAAAATAAATTAGATGTCAGCATCAAAAATACCTTACCAACCGTCCCATAATTTTTCAAAATATTTTATTTACAAGTTTGTATTGCAGCATATCTCTCAATATTGTATTTAAGTTTTAAATGACAAAGGAAACCAATCAGTATTGGAATCTTATTTGACCTATTTGACCTATGATAACAAAATTTATTGATTCATATAAAGAATTATAAAATTAATGACTTAGTTATGAAACGACAATGGAATTTGGCCAAGTATAATATTAGACATATTAACGAGGCTGAGTTCAGTTCGAGTACGCACGCTTTTTGCAGCGTTCCATTTGCATTGTGACGTCATCTTTTTGCTTGGTTGACGCAATGGCGAACTGGTTGGTTTCAACTGCAGTTACTCAGTGAAATTTGTTGAAAATAGCTCGATTAAGGCGTAAAATTAATATCACATTTTAAATTAATGGCCCTGAATATATGATGTTCTATATTTATTTAATACTTTAATATGTCTAAATGTTTTAATGATACTATAAAGTTTCCGAGATTGTCAAATAAACAATAGCCATAACTGACTCATCTGGAAAATTGGGCATACAACAAACCAAATTGATAAGACCACCGGAACAAACAAGGATGTAATTTTTTTTTCATCTGACCATTTGATCCCTTTTAGCAATGACTTTCATATGTAGAACAGGAAATAAATCCATAGAGCAGAAGTTAATACAAAAAATGTATAAAATTGACGCATTTTAAGCAAAACCAGTAGGGTCATATATTAAAAATTAATAAATTTTGAGATGACCTCGTAAGCAAACGATGTGGTAAATGACTGACTTTTTCATCTTAAAATAATAATTTTTTCAGTAGAAATTCATATAAAAAATTCCATTAAAAATCTAGGGCAGAACAAATTAGACCTGGCCCCAGGATCATGTAGAAACTTAGACTTAAGTCAAAAATTGTACACTGTCTTGGTGTTTTTTTAATGAAAACACTGACAAAATTGAATTGCTATTAAAAGTGTCTTGATATAATGTTGTCAATTACAAATTTCCATTGTCATTTTAAGATAAACCATTATTTTATGTCAGGTTGATGATTTTATAGTCATATCATATGTTGAGTATTGCAGTTCTCAAAAAGATCCTTAACAATAGTTTATATATGGGATATAAACGTTCATCAAACTCTGAACCTTCTCGTGAAGCCAAAGAATTGTCCTGGGGCCAAATTCTTAACAATTATAAAGAATCATCTGGCTGATTAGTTTCTGAGAAGAAGATTATTAAAGATTTACTTTGTATATTCCTATGTTAAATTTCGACCCCCATGGTAGCCCCACCCTACCTCTGGGGGTCATGATTTTCACAACTTTGAATCTACACTAACTGAGGATGCCTTCACACAAGTTTCAGCTTTCCTGGCTGATTAGTTTCTGAGGAGAAGATTTTTAAAGATTTACTCTTTATATTCATATGTAAAACTTCGACCCGCCCCATTGTGGCCTCACCCTACCCCCAGGGGTCATGATTTTCGCAACTTTGAACCTTCACTACCTGAGGATGCTTCCACAAAAATTTCAGCTTTCCTGGCTGGTCAGTTTCTGAGAAGAAGATGTTTAAAGATTCACTCTATATATTCCTTTGATAAAATTCGACCCCCCATTGTGGCCCCACCCTCCCCCCGGGGGTCATGATATTCACAACTTTGAATCTACACTACCTGAGTATGCTTCCACACAAGTTTCAGCTTTCCTGGCTGATTAGATTCTGAGAAGAAGATTTTTAAAGACTTACTCGATATATTCATATGTAAAACTTCGATCCCCACTTGTGGTCCCATCCTACCCCTAGGGGTCATGATTTTCAGAACTCTGAATCTACACTACCTGAGAATGCTTCCACACAAGTTTCAGCTTTCCTGGCTGATTAGTTTCTGAGAAGAAGATTTTTAAAGACTTACTCGATATATTCATGTTAAACTTCGAACCCCATTGTGGCTCCACCCAACCCTCAGGGGTCATGATTTTCACAAATTTGAATCTACACTACCTGAGGATGCTTCCACACAAGTGTCAGCTTTCCTGGTTGATTAGTGTCTGAGAAGAAGATTTTTAAAGATTTACTCTATATATTCATATGTTAAACTTCGACCCCCCATTGTGGCCCCATCCTACCCCCGGGGTCATGATTTTCACAATTTTGTATCTACACTACCTGAGGATGCTTCCACACAAGATTCAGCTTTCCTGGCTGATTAGTTTCTGAGAAGAAGATTATTAAAGATTTACTTTGTATATTCCTATGTTAAATTTCGACCCCCATGGTAGCCCCACCCTACCTCTGGGGGTCATGATTTTCACAACTTTGAATCTACACTAACTGAGGATGCCTTCACACAAGTTTCAGCTTTCCTGGCTGATTAGTTTCTGAGGAGAAGATTTTTAAAGATTTACTCTTTATATTCATATGTAAAACTTCGACCCGCCCCATTGTGGCCTCACCCTACCCCCAGGGGTCATGATTTTCGCAACTTTGAACCTACACTAACTGAGGATGCCTTCACACAAGTTTCAGCTTTCCTGGCTGATTAGTTTCTGAGGAGAAGATTTTTAAAGATTTACTCTTTTTATTCATATGTAAAACTTCGACCCGCCCCATTGTGGCCTCACCCTACCCCCAGGGGTCATGATTTTCGCAACTTTGAACCTTCACTACCTGAGGATGCTTCCACAAAAATTTCAGCTTTCCTGGCTGGTCAGTTTCTGAGAAGAAGATGTTTAAAGATTCACTCTATATATTCCTTTGATAAAATTCGACCCCCCATTGTGGCCCCACCCTCCCCCCGGGGGTCATGATATTCACAACTTTGAATCTACACTACCTGAGTATGCTTCCACACAAGTTTCAGCTTTCCTGGCTGATTAGATTCTGAGAAGAAGATTTTTAAAGACTTACTCGATATATTCATATGTAAAACTTCGATCCCCACTTGTGGTCCCATCCTACCCCTAGGGGTCATGATTTTCAGAACTCTGAATCTACACTACCTGAGAATGCTTCCACACAAGTTTCAGCTTTCCTGGCTGATTAGTTTCTGAGAAGAAGATTTTTAAAGACTTACTCGATATATTCATGTTAAACTTCGAACCCCATTGTGGCTCCACCCAACCCTCAGGGGTCATGATTTTCACAAATTTGAATCTACACTACCTGAGGATGCTTCCACACAAGTGTCAGCTTTCCTGGTTGATTAGTGTCTGAGAAGAAGATTTTTAAAGATTTACTCTATATATTCATATGTTAAACTTCGACCCCCCATTGTGGCCCCATCCTACCCCCGGGGTCATGATTTTCACAATTTTGTATCTACACTACCTGAGGATGCTTCCACACAAGATTCAGCTTTCCTGGCTGATTAGTTTCTGAGAAGAAGATTATTAAAGATTTACTTTGTATATTCCTATGTTAAATTTCGACCCCCATGGTAGCCCCACCCTACCTCTGGGGGTCATGATTTTCACAACTTTGAATCTACACTAACTGAGGATGCCTTCACACAAGTTTCAGCTTTCCTGGCTGATTAGTTTCTGAGGAGAAGATTTTTAAAGATTTACTCTTTATATTCTTATGTAAAACTTCGACCCGCCCCATTGTGGCCTCACCCTACCCCCAGGGGTCATGATTTTCGCAACTTTGAACCTACACTAACTGAGGATGCCTTCACACAAGTTTCAGCTTTCCTGGCTGATTAGTTTCTGAGGAGAAGATTTTTAAAGATTTACTCTTTATATTCATATGTAAAACTTCGACCCGCCCCATTGTGGCCTCACCCTACCCCCAGGGGTCATGATTTTCGCAACTTTGAACCTTCACTACCTGAGGATGCTTCCACAAAAATTTCAGCTTTCCTGGCTGGTCAGTTTCTGAGAAGAAGATGTTTAAAGATTCACTCTATATATTCCTTTGATAAAATTCGACCCCCCATTGTGGCCCCACCCTCCCCCCGGGGGTCATGATATTCACAACTTTGAATCTACACTACCTGAGTATGCTTCCACACAAGTTTCAGCTTTCCTGGCTGATTAGATTCTGAGAAGAAGATTTTTAAAGACTTACTCGATATATTCATATGTAAAACTTCGATCCCCACTTGTGGTCCCATCCTACCCCTAGGGGTCATGATTTTCAGAACTCTGAATCTACACTACCTGAGAATGCTTCCACACAAGTTTCAGCTTTCCTGGCTGATTAGTTTCTGAGAAGAAGATTTTTAAAGACTTACTCGATATATTCATGTTAAACTTCGAACCCCATTGTGGCTCCACCCAACCCTCAGGGGTCATGATTTTCACAAATTTGAATCTACACTACCTGAGGATGCTTCCACACAAGTGTCAGCTTTCCTGGTTGATTAGTGTCTGAGAAGAAGATTTTTAAAGATTTACTCTATATATTCATATGTTAAACTTCGACCCCCCATTGTGGCCCCATCCTACCCCCGGGGTCATGATTTTCACAATTTTGTATCTACACTACCTGAGGATGCTTCCACACAAGATTCAGCTTTCCTGGCTGATTAGTTTCTGAGAAGAAGATTATTAAAGATTTACTTTGTATATTCCTATGTTAAATTTCGACCCCCATGGTAGCCCCACCCTACCTCTGGGGGTCATGATTTTCACAACTTTGAATCTACACTAACTGAGGATGCCTTCACACAAGTTTCAGCTTTCCTGGCTGATTAGTTTCTGAGGAGAAGATTTTTAAAGATTTACTCTTTATATTCATATGTAAAACTTCGACCCGCCCCATTGTGGCCTCACCCTACCCCCAGGGGTCATGATTTTCGCAACTTTGAACCTACACTACCTGAGGATGCTTCCACAAAAATTTCAGCTTTCCTGGCTGGTCAGTTTCTGAGAAGAAGATGTTTAAAGATTCACTCTATATATTCCTTTGATAAAATTCGACCCCCCATTGTGGCCCCACCCTCCCCCCGGGGGTCATGATATTCACAACTTTGAATCTACACTACCTGAGTATGCTTCCACACAAGTTTCAGCTTTCCTGGCTGATTAGATTCTGAGAAGAAGATTTTTAAAGACTTACTCGATATATTCATATGTAAAACTTCGATCCCCACTTGTGGTCCCATCCTACCCCTAGGGTCATGATTTTCAGAACTCTGAATCTACACTACCTGAGAATGCTTCCACACAAGTTTCAGCTTTCCTGGCTGATTAGTTTCTGAGAAGAAGATTTTTAAAGACTTACTCGATATATTCATGTTAAACTTCGAACCCCATTGTGGCTCCACCCAACCCTCAGGGGTCATGATTTTCACAAATTTGAATCTACACTACCTGAGGATGCTTCCACACAAGTGTCAGCTTTCCTGGTTGATTAGTGTCTGAGAAGAAGATTTTTAAAGATTTACTCTATATATTCATATGTTAAACTTCGACCCCCCATTGTGGCCCCATCCTACCCCCGGGGTCATGATTTTCACAATTTTGTATCTACACTACCTGAGGATGCTTCCACACAAGATTCAGCTTTCTTGGCTGATTAGTTTCTGAGAAGAAGATTATTAAAGATTTACTTTGTATATTCCTATGTTAAATTTCGACCCCCATGGTAGCCCCACCCTACCTCTGGGGGTCATGATTTTCACAACTTTGAATCTACACTAACTGAGGATGCCTTCACACAAGTTTCAGCTTTCCTGGCTGATTAGTTTCTGAGGAGAAGATTTTTAAAGATTTACTCTTTATATTCATATGTAAAACTTCGACCCGCCCCATTGTGGCCTCACCCTACCCCCAGGGGTCATGATTTTCGCAACTTTGAACCTACACTACCTGAGGATGCTTCCACAAAAATTTCAGCTTTCCTGGCTGGTCAGTTTCTGAGAAGAAGATGTTTAAAGATTCACTCTATATATTCCTTTGATAAAATTCGACCCCCCATTGTGGCCCCACCCTCCCCCCGGGGGTCATGATATTCACAACTTTGAATCTACACTACCTGAGTATGCTTCCACACAAGTTTCAGCTTTCCTGGCTGATTAGATTCTGAGAAGAAGATTTTTAAAGACTTACTCGATATATTCATATGTAAAACTTCGATCCCCACTTGTGGTCCCATCCTACCCCTAGGGTCATGATTTTCAGAACTCTGAATCTACACTACCTGAGAATGCTTCCACACAAGTTTCAGCTTTCCTGGCTGATTAGTTTCTGAGAAGAAGATTTTTAAAGACTTACTCGATATATTCATGTTAAACTTCGAACCCCATTGTGGCTCCACCCAACCCTCAGGGGTCATGATTTTCACAAATTTGAATCTACACTACCTGAGGATGCTTCCACACAAGTGTCAGCTTTCCTGGTTGATTAGTGTCTGAGAAGAAGATTTTTAAAGATTTACTCTATATATTCATATGTTAAACTTCGACCCCCCATTGTGGCCCCATCCTACCCCCGGGGTCATGATTTTCACAATTTTGTATCTACACTACCTGAGGATGCTTCCACACAAGATTCAGCTTTCTTGGCTGATTAGTTTCTGAGAAGAAGATTATTAAAGATTTACTTTGTATATTCCTATGTTAAATTTCGACCCCCATGGTAGCCCCACCCTACCTCTGGGGGTCATGATTTTCACAACTTTGAATCTACACTAACTGAGGATGCCTTCACACAAGTTTCAGCTTTCCTGGCTGATTAGTTTCTGAGGAGAAGATTTTTAAAGATTTACTCTTTATATTCATATGTAAAACTTCGACCCGCCCCATTGTGGCCTCACCCTACCCCCAGGGGTCATGATTTTCGCAACTTTGAACCTACACTACCTGAGGATGCTTCCACAAAAATTTCAGCTTTCCTGGCTGGTCAGTTTCTGAGAAGAAGATGTTTAAAGATTCACTCTATATATTCCTTTGATAAAATTCGACCCCCCATTGTGGCCCCACCCTCCCCCCGGGGGTCATGATATTCACAACTTTGAATCTACACTACCTGAGTATGCTTCCACACAAGTTTCAGCTTTCCTGGCTGATTAGATTCTGAGAAGAAGATTTTTAAAGACTTACTCGATATATTCATATGTAAAACTTCGATCCCCACTTGTGGTCCCATCCTACCCCTAGGGGTCATGATTTTCAGAACTCTGAATCTACACTACCTGAGAATGCTTCCACACAAGTTTCAGCTTTCCTGGCTGATTAGTTTCTGAGAAGAAGATTTTTAAAGACTTACTCGATATATTCATGTTAAACTTCGAACCCCATTGTGGCTCCACCCAACCCTCAGGGGTCATGATTTTCACAAATTTGAATCTACACTACCTGAGGATGCTTCCACACAAGTGTCAGCTTTCCTGGTTGATTAGTGTCTGAGAAGAAGATTTTTAAAGATTTACTCTATATATTCATATGTTAAACTTCGACCCCCCATTGTGGCCCCATCCTACCCCCGGGGTCATGATTTTCACAATTTTGTATCTACACTACCTGAGGATGCTTCCACACAAGATTCAGCTTTCCTGGCTGATTAGTTTCTGAGAAGAAGATTATTAAAGATTTACTTTGTATATTCCTATGTTAAATTTCGACCCCCCCCCCCATGGTAGCCCCACCCTACCTCTGGGGGTCATGATTTTCACAACTTTGAATCTACACTAACTGAGGATGCCTTCACACAAGTTTCAGCTTTCCTGGCTGATTAGTTTCTGAGGAGAAGATTTTTAAAGACTTACTCTTTATATTCATATGTAAAACTTCGACCTGCCCCATTGTGGCCTCACCCTACCCCCAGGGGTCATGATTTTCGCAACTTTGAACCTACACTACCTGAGGATGCTTCCACAAAAGTTTCAGCTTTCCTGGCTGGTTAGTTTCTGAGAAGAAGATGTTTAAAGATTCACTCTATATATTCCTTTGATGAAATTCGACCCCCCCATTGTGGCCCCACCCTCCCCCCGGGGGTCATGATATTCACAACTTTGAATCTACACTACCTGAGTATGCTTCCACACAAGTTTCAGCTTTCCTGGCTGATTAGATTCTGAGAAGAAGATTTTTAAAGACTTACTCGATATATTCATATGTAAAACTTCGATCCCCACTTGTGGCCCCATCCTACCCCCAGGGGTCATGATTTTCAGAACTCTGAATCTACACTACCTGAGAATGCTTCCACACAAGTTTCAGCTTTCCTGGCTGATTAGTTTCTGAGAAGAAGATTTTTAAAGACTTACTCGATATATTCATATGTTAAACTTCGACCCCCATTGTGGCTCTGCCAAATCCCCAGGGGTCATGATTTTCACAAATTTGAATCTACACTACCTGAGGATGCTTCCACACAAGTGTCAGCTTTCCTGGTTGATTAGTTTCTGAGAAGAAGATTTTTAAAGATTTACTCTATATATTCATATGTTAAACTTCGACCCCCCATTGTGGCCCCACCCTACCCCCGGGGGTCATGATTTTTACAATTTTGTATCTACACTACCTGAGGATGCTTTCACACAAGTTTCAGCTTTCCTGGTCTTATGGTTCATGAGAAGAAGATTTTTGAAAATATCTCGAAAATTTTCATAAATTCCTAATAATCTCCCTTTGCAAAAGGGCGTGATCCTTAATTTTCACAACTTTGAATTCCTTTAGACTAAGGATGCTTTGTGCCAAGTTTGGTTGAAGTTGGCACAGAGATTCTTGAGAAGATGTTGAGAATGTGAAAGTTTACAGACAGACGGACAGACAGACAGACAGACAGACGGACAGACAGATGGACGACAGACAAAATGCGATCAGAACACCTCACTTGAACTTTCAGCTCAGGTGAGCTAAAAAACCCGAAGGTCAGCTTGCCAAATGGCTAAAGACATTTAGTGCCTTTGATTTCAAGATACAACATAGGCCGGGGCTTCAGCACAAAAAAAGATGCATTGAGTAGGTTACCATGTAGACAATGTGGATATGATCCATCAAATCAATCGCAAAAGCAAAGTGTCTTAGACCAACCACAAGATACGTCACCAGGGTGTCATGCCAATGTCGTTAAGTTGGCTTCTGAAAGCAAAGATTTATGTCTCAACATCAGGGAAGTACAAAATAAAGACCATGAATTGAAGCAAGTAAAGAGCTGGTTGGAAAGTACAAGCTAACCTGCCTACGAAGACAAAAGTGGTCTTGGAAAGTTTTAAGATCTCTTTGATCTCAGTGGGATAGTCTTGTGGTAGAAAATGGTATCTTATACCGGAAGTATGATGATGGCAATGTAAAAGCATCTTGTCTGCAAGCAATAATACCCCGAAGCGATATTTGCAATATTGTCATGATATGGACACTGCTGCAGATTTGGGCGTTGAAACAATTGCCCGAGTTCGAGGGAATTACTATTGGCCAAGTTTACAAGCTGGCACTAGAACCTACATAGCTGGTTGTAAAAAGTGTTCTTAGAGAAAGAGTCCACAGATGAGGAAGCGAGCACCAATGAAACTTGTAAAAAGTGGAATTTCCATAGACAGAATTGCGACTGACATCTTGTGTTGTGACTGACAGCTTCCATTGACTGAAAACGGCAATAAATATATTCTAGTCATTTCCGACTATTTTACTAAATGGACGGAGAGTTTTGCCATGCCAAACATGGAAGCTGCAACTGTTGCTAGAATTATAGTTGAGGAAGTTGTTGTACGATATGGAACACCCTCCATCATACATTCTGACCAGGGTGGGTAGTATGAGAGCGAACTGTTCTCTGAGATATGTCATGTCTTGCATATAAAAAAGACACGCACCACCCCTTACCGCCCACAAAGTGATGGGATGGTGGCCTACGTAATTAATCACCATTTTGACTGAGATATGCTTTGACCTTATGTCATGATGGCATACAGATCATCAGTACATGAGACCACAGGGTTCACACCAAACCTCATGATGCTTAGTAGAGAGTTGACTACAGCGCTGGACACTATATACGAGATGCCAACTGAAGTTAAATATATTCCACGCAACAGCTGGGCATGGCAACTCAAAGAGACAATGGAGGAGGCTCACAAGTATATCAAAGAGAACATTAACACAGCTATGGTGAGACAGAAAAGGTACCACCACAAGAAATTATCATGGCAAAAGTTCAAGCAAGACGATCAAGTTTATGTTTACTTTCCTATCAGAAAGGTCGGAAGATCTACAAAGTTCACTATTTACTGACAAGGTCCATTTAAAGTGCTCAGTGACAAACTTAACCTAAAACGATAATTGTGGACAACGTGGCAAACCACAGGTTGTGCATGTTGACAGGTTACGACTATAGCGTGAAGAGATTTCCACTAAGAGTCTTCAGATGAAGATGAGTGGCTCTCACAGGCACCCGACATTACCATTGATAAAAAATCGGGTACCAGTAACAAAGAACCAGCAGAATGTACAGCTACTAGAGGACCTATACCCTGTGGGAAAGCCGTGGACCCTTCTGTTAGAAAGAGGACTCAACCTTTGCCCATGTATACCCTGACCGTTGCAAGACACCGAGGCTGGATAACAAGACAAATGACCCCATGTGCAAAGTTGCAGATAATGCTGTTCAGACGGACCCCGTTATAAATAGGTAGTCGATTAGGACAACGACTATTGTCCGGGAGCACGCAAGACAACCAGAGGGAGAAGATGCTGTAAATCATCGGCATATTGACTTAGTCTTATCTATTCTTACAAAAATGACGAGCAAATATATATTTGCCGACTAGCCCAGAATGCATACGGGGGAGCCGGAAGTTTATTTTAAGCTGAACAATACAAAATTGTATCATGTACATATACTGTAATATAAAAAATCACTGCCTCACCCTTTTTTTAAACAAATATTTGAACCTTTCATCGACGACGTGACCGGCCAGAAAAAACCAGAAATAAAAAACTATTAAATAGAAAAATCTCTGGAAACCTGTGTCCCAAACCATGTCAAAGTCGCAAATGCGTGCCGTCTCAAGGGTAGTGCAGGGACTTTACAACAAAAATATGAAAATTTTTAAGCTTCTAAATTATAGTATAATAAAAAATAACAATTTTTTATTGATGTAAATTTGATGCGTCTTTGTAAGAAGACGGGCTAGAACTGATTTCTCGTGCTATTCGAACACCAATCATACACTCGTCACCACGTGACTCGTAACTATGAATTTCATTGGATACAATTTTCTACTCGAATCAACAAGACAATTATTTTCCGCTAATCTCCGTACCGCGGAAAATTTTAATTAGTTTTTGTTTACTTATTGTTTGTTCTTACAGTAGAATCATGCGGGACACATATTCTTAAGGGGAGGGGAGTGAAACGGTTGAAATAAATATCTTCCCTTGTTTGTATTTTTATAACCAGTAATTA